>NC_069499.1:575571476-575728976 GCF_027579735.1 Bombina bombina
AAAGCACATAGTAGATAAGGTTGAAAAAAAAAGACAGAAGTTCATGAAGTTCAACCAATGTAAATCAATTTATTTTCAATAAAAGCTCCAGTTGAGCTTAAATTAATTTCATTAAAAAGGTGATCCATTTAATACAAGTAATCATATCTCTGAATTCTGTTTCTATACAGAAATGTATCTAAGGTATTTGCATTTACTACATCCTTAGGTAATGAGTTCCACAATTTGATTGCTCTTAAAGTGAACAAAGATTTACATTGCTGGAGATTAAATTTCCATTCCTCCAGCATTAAATTGTGACGTCTTGTCACAAACAATTTTCTTGAAATAAACAGAGCTTCCGACATCTCTGTATATGGGTGTTGAATATATTTATTCAAAGTAATTGTGTCACTTCTCTATTTTTCTAGAGAAGAGACTCAGTTTGGCTAATTTCTCATAGCTTAAATTCTCCATTCCCCTTATTAGTGTTGTGGCCCTTCTCTGAAATTTTTCTAAGTCTGCAATGTCTGCTTTTGATTGGTCCCCAGAACTGCACTCCATACTCAAGGTGAGGTCTTATTAAGGATTTATATAGTGACAGAACAAACTACAATTCCCTGATTAATTGTATCCATAGATACTAAAAGAAAAGAGTAACTTATCGCAATGAAAATGAGGTTTGCATAATAAGTCTGAAAGCTCAGAAATTCTTCTGGCGGAAAAAAAGCCTGAAGAAGAAGAAACTTCCAGGATAAAATCTGGCAAAGACCAGGCAATGACGCCTTAAAGGGACAGTCAAATCCAAAAAAACTTTCATGATTCAGATAGGGCATGCAATTTTAAAAAAAAATTAAAATTTACTTTAATCACCAATTTTGCTTTGTTCTCTTGGTATTCTTAGTTGAAAGCTAAACCTAGGAGGTTCATATGCTAATTTCTTAGACCTTGAAGGCCGCCTCTAATCTAAATGCATTTTGACAGTTTTTCACCACTAGAGGGCGTTAGTTCATGTGTTTCATATAGATTACATTGAGCTCATGCACGTGAATTTACAGGAGGAGTGAGCACTGATTGACTATAATACAAGTCTGTCAAAAGAACTAAAATAAGGGGGCAGTCTGCAGAGGCTTAGATTCAAGGAAATCACAGAGGTAAAAAGTATATTTCCTTAACTGTGTTGGTTATGCAAAACTGGGGAATGGGTAAGATAAGGGATTATCTATCTTTAAAACAAAAAAAACATAATTTATGCTCACCTGATAAATTTATTTCTCTTGTAGTGTATCCAGTCCACGGATCATCCATTACTTGTGGGATATTCTCCTTCCCAACAGGAAGTTGCAAGAGGATCACCCACAGCAGAGCTGCTATATAGCTCCTCCCCTCACTGCCATATCCAGTCATTCGACCGAAACAAGACGAGAAAGGAGAAACCATAGGGTGCAGTGGTGACTGTAGTTTAATAAAAATTTAGACCTGCCTTAAAAGGACAGGGCGGGCCGTGGACTGGATACACTACAAGAGAAATAAATTTATCAGGTAAGCATAAATTATGTTTTCTCTTGTTAAGTGTATCCAGTCCACGGATCATCCATTACTTGTGGGATACCAATACCAAAGCTAAAGTACACGGATGATGGGAGGGACAAGGCAGGAACTTAAACGGAAGGAACCACTGCCTGTAGAACCTTTCTCCCAAAAACAGCCTCCGAAGAAGTAAAAGTGTCAAATTTGTAAAATTTTGAAAAGGTGTGAAGCGAAGACCAAGTCGCAGCCTTGCAAATCTGTTCAACAGAGTCTTCATTTTTAAAGGCCCAGGTGGAAGCCACAGCTCTAGTAGAATGAGCTGTAATCCTTTCAGGGGGCTGCTGTCCAGCAGTCTCATAGGCTAAGCGTATTATGCTCCGAAGCCAAAAGGAGAGAGAGGTTGCCGAAGCTTTTTGACCTCTCCTCTGTCCAGAGTAAACGACAAACAGGGCAGATGTTTGACGAAAATCTTTAGTAGCCTGTAAGTAAAACTTCAAGGCACGGACTACATCCAGATTATGCAAAAGACGTTCCTTCTTTGAAGAAGGATTAGGACACAATGATGGAACAACAATCTCTTGATTGATATTCCTGTTAGAAACCACCTTAGGTAAAAACCCAGGTTTGATACGCAGAACTACCTTGTCTGAATGAAAAATCAGATAAGGAGAATCACAATGTAAGGCAGATAACTCAGAGACTCTTCGAGCCGAGGAAATAGCCATCAAAAACAGAACTTTCCAAGATAAAAGTTTAATATCAATGGAATGAAGGGGTTCAAACGGAACTCCCTGAAGAACTTTAAGAACCAAGTTTAAGCTCCACGGGGGAGCAACAGTTTTAAACACAGGCTTAATCCTAACCAAAGCCTGACAAAATGCCTGGACGTCTGGAACTTCTGCCAGACGCTTGTGCAAAAGAATAGACAGAGCAGAGATCTGTCCTTTTAAAGAACTAGCTGATAAGCCTTTGTCCAAACCCTCTTGGAGAAAGGACAATATCCTAGGAATCCTAACCTTACTCCATGAGTAACTCTTGGATTCACACCAATAAAGATATTTACGCCATATCTTATGGTAGATTTTCCTGGTGACAGGCTTCCGAGCCTGTATTAAGATATCAATGACTGACTCGGAGAAGCCACGCCTTGATAGAATCAAGCATTCAATCTCCATGCAGTCAGTCTCAGAGAAAGTAGATTTGGATGATTGAAAGGACCTTGTATTAGAAGGTCCTGCCTCAGAGGCAGAGTCCATGGTGGAAGAGATGACATGTCCACTAGGTCTGCATACCAGGTCCTGCGTGGCCACGCAGGCGCTATCAGAATCACCGATGCTCTCTCCTGTTTGATTTTGGCAATCAGTCGAGGGAGAAGAGGAAACGGTGGAAACACATAGGCCAGGTTGAAGAACCAATGAGCTGCTAGAGCATCTATCAGCGTTGCTCCCAGGTCCCTGGACCTGGATCCGTAACAAGGAAGCTTGGCGTTCTGGCGAGACGCCATGAGATCCAGTTCTGGTTTGCCCCAACGATGGACCAGTTGAGCAAACACCTCCGGATGGAGTTCCCACTCCCCCGGATGAAAAGTCTGACGACTTAGAAAATCCGCCTCCCAGTTCTCTACGCCTGGGATGTGTATCGCTGACAGGTGGCAAGAGTGAGACTCTGCCCAGCGAATTATCTTTGAGACTTCTAACATCGCTAGGGAACTCCTGGTTCCCCCTTGATGGTTGATGTAAGCCACAGTTGTGATGTTGTCCGACTGAAATCTGATGAACCTCAGTGTTGCTAACTGAGGCCAAGCTAGAAGAGCATTGAATATTGCTCTTAACTCCAGAATATTTATTGGGAGGAATTTCTCCTCCTGAGTCCACGATCCCTGAGCCTTCAGAGAGTTCCAGACTGCGCCCCAACCTAGAAGGCTGGCATCTGTTGTTACAATCGTCCAATCTGGCCTGCGAAAGGTCATACCCTTGGACAGATGGACCCGAGAAAGCCACCAGAGAAGAGAATCTCTGATCTCTTGATCCAGATTTAGTAGAGGGGACAAATCTGAGTAATCCCCATTCCACTGACTTAGCATGCATAATTGCAGCGGTCTGAGATGCAGGCGCGCAAATGGCACTATGTCCATTGCCGCTACCATTAAGCCGATTACTTCCATGCACTGAGCCACTGACGGGCGTGGAATGGAATGAAGGACACGGCAAGCATTTAGAAGTTTTGATAACCTGGACTCCGTCAGGTAAATTTTCATCTCTACAGAATCTATAAGAGTCCCTAGGAAGGAGACTCTTGTGAGTGGTGATAGAGAACTCTTTTCCACGTTCACTTTCCACCCATGCAACCTCAGAAATGCCAGAACTATCTCTGTATGAGACTTGGCAATTTGAAAGCTTGACGCCTGTATCAGGATGTCGTCTAGATACGGAGCCACCGCTATGCCTTGTGGTCATAGAACCGTCAAAAGTGAGCCCAGAACCTTTGTAAAAATTCTTGGGGCAGTGGCCAACCCGAAGGGAAGAGCTACAAATTGGTAATGCCTGTCTAGAAAGGCAAACCTTAGGAACCGATGATGATCTTTGTGAATCGGTATGTGAAGGTAGGCATCCTTTAAGTCCACTGTGATCATGTACTGACCCTCTTGGATCATGGGTAGGATGGTCCGAATAGTTTCCATTTGGAATGATGGAACTCTGAGGAATTTGTTTAAGATCTTTAGATCCAAGATTGGTCTGAAGGTTCCCTCTTTCTTGGGAACCACAAACAGATTTGAATAAAATCCCTGTCCTTGTTCCGTCCGCGGAACTGGATGGATCACTCCCATTACTAGGAGGTCTTGCACACAGCTTAGGAATGCCTCTTTCTTTTTCTGGTTTGATGATAACCTTGAAAGATGAAATCTCCCTTGTGGAGGAGAAGCTTTGAAGTCCAGAAGATATCCCTGAGATATGATCTCCAACGCCCAGGGATCCTGAACATCTCTTGCCCACGCCTGGGCGAAGAGAGAAAGTCTGCCCCCCACTAGATCCGTTTCCGGATAGGGGGCCGTTCCTTCATGCTGTCTTGGGGGCAGCAGCAGGCTTCCTGGCCTGCTTGCCCTTGTTCCAGGACTGGTTAGGTTTCCAGGCCTGTCTGGAATGAGCAACAGTTCCCTCTTGTTTTGAAGCGGAGGAAGTTGATGCTGCTCCTGCCTTGAAATTTCGAAAGGCACGAAAATTAGACTGTTTGGCCTTTGATTTGGCCCTGTCCTGAGGAAGGGTATGACCCTTGCCTCCAGTAATGTCAGCAATAATTTCCATCAAGCCAGGCCCGAATAAGGTCTGCCCCTTGAAAGGAATGTTGAGTAATTTAGACTTTGAAGTGACGTCAGCTGACCAGGATTTAAGCCATAGCGCCCTACGCGCTTGGATGGCGAATCCAGAATTCTTAGCCGTTAGTTTAGTCAAATGAACAATGGCATCAGAAACAAATGAGTTAGCTAGCTTAAGCGTTCTAAGCTTATCAATAATTTCATTCAATGGAGCTGTCTGGATGGCATCTTCCAGGGCCTCAAACCAGAATGCCGCCGCAGCAGTGACAGGCGCAATGCATGCAAGGGGCTGTAAAATAAAACCTTGTTGAATAAACATTTTCTTAAGGTAACCCTCCAATTTTTTATCCATTGGATCTGAAAAAGCACAACTGTCCTCAACCGGGATAGTGGTACGCTTTGCTAAAGTAGAAACTGCTCCCTCCACCTTAGGGACCGTCTGCCATAAGTCCCGTGTAGTGGCGTCTATTGGAAACATTTTTCTAAATATAGGAGGTGGGTCTATCCCACTCCTTGCTAATAATTTCTGTAAGCCTTTTAGGTATAGGAAAAACGTCAGTACACACCGGCACCGCATAGTATCTATCCAGCCTACACAATTTCTCTGGAATTGCAACTGTGTTACAGTCATTCAGAGCAGCTAATACCTCCCCAAGCAATACACGGAGGTTCTCAAGCTTAAATTTAAAATTAGAAATCTCTGAATCAGGTTTCCCCGAGTCAGAGATGTCACCCACAGACTGAAGCTCTCCGTCCTCATGTTCTGCATACTGTGACGCAGTATCAGACATGGCTCTAACAGCATTTGCGCGCTCTGTATCTCTCCTAACCCCAGAGCTATCGCGCTTGCCTCTTAATTCAGGCAATCTAGATAATACCTCTGACAGGGTATTATTCATGATTGCAGCCATGTCCTGCAAGGTAATCGCTATGGGCGTCCCTGATGTAATTGGCGCCATATTAGCGTGCGTCCCCTGAGCGGGAGGCGAAGGGTCTGACACGTGGGGAGAGTTAGTCGGCATAACTTCCCCCTCGACAGAACCCTCTGGTGATAATTCTTTTATAGATAAAGACTGATCTTCACTGTTTAAGGTGAAATCAATACATTTAGTACACATTCTCCTATGGGGCTCCACCATGGCTTTCAAACATAATGAACAAGTAGGTTCCTCTGTGTCAGACATGTTTAAACAGACTAGCAATGAGACTAGCAAGCTTGGAAAACACTTTAAAACAAGTTTACAAGCAATATAAAAAATGTTACTGCGCCTTTAGGAAACACAAATTTTACCAAATTTTGAAATAACAGTGAAAAAATGCAGTTACACTAACAAAATTTTTACAGTGTATGTAATAAGTTAGCAGAGCATTGCACCCACTTGCAAATGGATGATTAACCCCTTAATACCAAAAACGGAATAACAAATGACAAAAACGTTTTTTAAACAGTCACAACTGCCACAGCTCTACTGTGGCTTTTTACCTCCCTCAATACGACTTTTGAAGCCTTTTGAGCCCTTCAGAGAAGTCCTGGATCATGCAGGAAGAAGCTGGATGTCTGTCTGTAATTTTTGCTGTGCAAAAAACCCCCAAAATAGGCCCCTCCCACTCATATTACAACAGTGGGAAGCCTCAGGGAACTGTTTCTAGGCAAAATTCAAGCCAGCCATGTGGAAAAAACTAGGCCCCAATAAGTTTTATCACCAAACATATATAAAAAACGATTAAACATGGCAGCAAACGTTTTAAAATACACTTTTATAAGAGTATGTATCTCTATTAATAAGCCTGATACCAGTCGCTATCACTGCATTTAAGGCTTTACTTACATTACTTCGGTATCAGCAGCATTTTCTAGCAAATTCCATCCCTAGAAAAATATTTTAACTGCACATACCTTATTGCAGGAAAACCTGCACGCTATTCCCCCTCTGAAGTTACCTCACTCCTCAGAGAATATCCCACAAGTAATGGATGATCCGTGGACTGGATACACTTAACAAGAGAAATACAGAATGGCTAAAGTCCAACTCTTCAGAGAACTTGTTGACAAACCCTTATACAAACCATCCAACGGAAATTCTAGAACTCTAGGAATTCTAAAAGATTTCCAGATGTAACCTTTGCAAGCACATCAAGCGAAAAAGGTTTTTCTAGACCTTATGGTAAATACTGTCAGAAATCTTGTCAGAAAAACCTCTCTGAGATGGGCATTTCCTGCTTGATTCTAGCTATCACTCTGGATGTAAATCAGGCCGAATGACCAGGTAATAACTAAGGCATCTATCAGACTCGACTGCATGTCCCGAGATCTGGCACAATACTGGGGCCGTTTGTGATTCAAGCCTGAAGCCAACTGTTCACACCTGGAATGTTGTCAGAAATCTTGCAATGAAAACTTTCTGCCCAGCTGATGATGCAAATCACTTCCCTTATTGCTAAGGAACTGCAAGTTCCTCCCTGATGATTTATGTAGGCCACTGATGTGACATTCTCTAATTGGAATTGAAGAAAATATTAATTTCTGAGGTCAGGCCAACTCTGGAGAGCAGAATATTTATGGGTAATCTCGCCTGTTGAGGAGACTAAGCTCCTTGCAATCTCTGAGCACCCCAGACTGCACCCCAACTTAGCAGGTTGGCCTATGTGGAAATTACTCACACTGGCTGAAGACAAGAGGCCCCCTGAACTAAGGACTGGTGAGCCTGAAACCAAATAAGGGGAGTGTCTTTTCCTCTGATCCAATAGGATCGTCTGAGAAAGACCCTTGTGGTCAGCATTCTATTGATGCAGCATCTGCAATTGGGGAGTCCAAAGATGAAAGCTGGCAAATGGAACTGCATCTGAGGCAGCTACCATTAGACCCAGAACTTCCAAGCACTGAGCAGCAGAAGGCAAAGGATTCAGTTGAACAGGTCTATTGTAGTTTTAATCTGCAATGGTCTGTTAGAGACAGACTCAGTCACAGAATTTATTATTAACCCCAGAAAAGACATATGGGTCTGTGGAGTTAAGAGACTGTTTGGAAGATTTATTTTCCAACTTCGAATCAACTGAATAAACAGCTAAATGTAAGACACAGCCAGATGAAAAGAGGGAGTCTGTAGTTCCTTACCTGGACATTTTTTTGGTTCAGAGATTCCTTGAGTTCGAACCACAGACTACAGTGATCCAAACACCATTCTAAACACTCTGGGCACTGTAGTCAGACCGAAAAGGAGGTCCACAAACTGATAAGTTCAATAAAAATACAAAATATTACACGTGTAAGTAACACAAGTAAATGTAACATTTGGGATTAAGTATAATTTTTATTTAAAGTCCCAGATAAAATGTTGGAGAAGAAATAAAAGAAGGAAAGAAGGTGTATCTTTGTAACAAATTTATTTAATTCCACAAGGATCCTTGGAAAAGTCACATCACGTGGGAAAATGTACATTGCAGGGCACGTCACCAGGAGGGGCGGAAGATCATCTGGAAGAATTGCAGCATCCTGGACTGGGTCTGGTAGATACTGTGTAACAGTGACACGTTATGTGTAACTTTGTTTACCATCTGGGCATACTATTCCTTAATGCCTGCTGCGGTTTATGCCTCTATGCCCGGAGTGACATTTATGTGCCAGCATTTTTTATTTTTATTTTGTATATGCATTTTTAATAATAAATTATTTTTTGGAAGAGATAATTTTATCCAGAGGGTTTGTGTATAGAGTGCATATCTTGGAGCTATTGTAGCTTTACCATTGTGAGTACAGCAAGTGTAGAATCTAACAAATTTATGTTACAGAGTTACGCTATATTTTTCCACCACATTCTTTGAGGAATTAAGATCGAATATTTCATCTGGGACTTTTATTTGCCACATTTGGGATTAAAGGGACAGTCAAGTAAAAAAAAAACCCTCATGATTTAAATAGGACATGTAAGTTTAAACAACTACTAATTACTTTTATTACCAATTTTGCTTTGTTCTATTGGTATTCTTAGTTGAAAGCTAAACCTAGGGGGTTCATATGCTAATTTCTTAGACCTTGAAGGCCGCCTCTAAGCTGAAAGAATTTTGACAGTTTTTCACCACTAGAGGGCGTTAGTTAATGTGTTTCATATAGATAACATTGAGCTCAGACACGTGAAGCTCCTAGGAGTCAGCACTGATTGGCTAAAAATGCATGTCTGTTAAAAGAACTGAAATAAGGGGGCAGTTTGCAGAGGCTTAGATACAAGGTAATCACAGAGGTAAAAAGTATATTATTATAACTGTGTTGGTTATGCAAAACTGGGGAATGGGTAATAAAGGGATTATCTATCTTTTTAAACAACAACAATTCTGGTGTTTACTGTCCCTTTAAGTATTATTTTTATTATTCAAACTCTTTTTAAATGTTTATCACGTTGACGTTTTATTTGTATTACAAATTGATAATGTCTGTCTAAAAAGCAACTCTAAGGAACCTGACATGATCCATGTGAATAAGGGATATGCAAAAATCATCTTTTAAATCAATGGTAGACATAAACTGACCCTCCAGCACTTAAGGAAGTAAAGTGCAAATTCTCTCCATCTTAGAAGTAGGAACTTTCAGTAGTTTGTTTAGGATCTTGAGATCCAAAACAGGTGAAAAAGTACCTTCTTTGGTACTATAAATAAATTTGAATAAAATAATTGCTTTAATAATGAAGTTGGAACTGGAGCAATCTCTCTAATTAATTCCACATCTATCACTCGAGCTATCAGACCACAGGCTCCATACCTTCTGTAAGGAAATAGCTTATGTATCAGAGATAGACTGAAGCAAAAAAGCAGTAAGTAGCACACAGATAATTAAACCATAAATATGTAGCAAAGTTCTCCTAATCAGAGTATCTCACCACCATAACCAGTCCAGACAGCTTTCCCCCACACGCTGAGATTAAAGCAGCACAGGAAAGGATCACAGAAAAAAACAAGAATTTAGCGCATGTGAGAGAAATAAGTTATGAATAAATTAGAAGTAACTTCTGACATTCCCCATTCCACTGACTGAGCATGCAGAGTTGCAGCGGTCTGAGATGTAGGCGGGCAAACTGAACTATGTCCATTGCCGCTACCATTAAGCTGATTACTTCCATACACTGAGCCACCGAAGGGCGAGAAGTATAATAAAGAACATGGCAGGAATTTAGAAGTTTTGACAACCTGTCCTCTGTCAGGTAAATCCTCATTTCTACAAAATCTATCAGAGTTCCCAGGAAGGAAACTCTTGTGAGAGGGGATAGAGAAATCTTCTTTTCGTTCACTTTCCACCCATGAGACCTCAGGAATGCCAGAACAATGTCCGTATGGGACTTGGCAATTTGGAAATTCGACGCCTGTATCAGAATGTCGTCTAAGTAAGGGGCTACTGCTATGCCCCGCGGCCTTAGGACCGCCAGAAGTGACCCCAGAACCTTCGTAAAGATTCTTGGTGCCGTAGCTAACCCAAAGGGAAGAGCCACAAACTGGTAATGCCTGTCTAGGAAGGCGAACCTGAGAAACCGATGATGATCTTTGTGTATCGGAATGTGAAGATAAGCATCCTTTAAGTCCACGGTAGTCATGTATTGACCCTCCTGGATCATAGGTAGGATGGTTCGAATAGTCTCTATCTTGAAAGATGGGACCCTGAGAAATTTGTTTAGGATCTTGAGATCTAAGATTGGTCTGAAGGTTCCCTCTTTCTTGGGAACCACAAAGAGATTTGAATAGAAGCCTTGCCCCTGTTCCTCCTTTGGAACTTTGTGGATCACTCCCATAACTAGGAGGTCTTGAACACAATGTAAGAATGTCTCTCTCTTTATCTGGTCTGCAGATAATTGTGAGAGGTGAAATCTTCTTTTGGGGAAGAAGCTTTGAAGTCCAGAAGATATCCCTAGGACACAATTTACAACGCCCAGGGATCCTGGACATCTCTTGCCCAAGCCTGGGCGAAGACAGAAAGTCTGCCCCCTACTAGATCCGTTACCGGTCGGGGGCTGATCTTTCATGCTGTCTTAGAGGCAGCAGCAGGCTTCTTGGCCTGCTTACCTTTGTTCCAGGCCTGGTTAGGTCTCCAGACCGGCTTGGACTGGGCAAAATTTCCCTCTTGTTTTGCATTAGAGGGAGTTGATGCCGTGCTCGTCTTAAAGTTTTGAAAGGCACGAAAATTAGTTTGTATGGTCCTTAATTTATTAGACCTATCTTGAGGAAGGGCATGACCTTTTCCTCCAGTAATATCAGAAATGATCTCCTTCAGTCCAGGCCCGGATACGGTCTGCCCCTTGAAGGGAATGTTGAGAAGCTTAGACTTTGAAGTAACGTCAGCTGACCAGGATTTAAGCCATAGCGCCCTACGCGCCTGTATAGCAAAACCTGAGTTCTTAGCCGTTAGTTTGGTTAAATGAACAACGGCGTCAGAAACAAATGAATTGGCTAGCTTAAGTGCTTTAAGCTTGTCAAGTATATCATCCAATGGAGTTTCTACCTGTAAGGCCTCTTCCAGAGACTCAAACCAGAAGGCCCCAGCAGCAGTGACCGGGGCAATGTATGCAAGAGGCTGGAGAATAAAACCTTGTTGAATAAACATTTTCTTAAGGTAACCCTCTAACTTTTTATCCATTGGATCTAGGAAAGCACAACTGTCCTCGACGGGAATAGTTGTACGCTTAGCTAGGGTAGAAACTGTTCCCTCCACCTTAGGGACCGTTTGTTAGTCCTGTGTAGCGGCATCTATTGGAAACATTTTCTTAAAAATAGGTGGGGGAGAGAACAGTACACCTGGTCTATCCCATTCCTTAGTGATAATTTCTGAAAACCTTTTAGGTATTGGAAAAACATCAGTGTAAACAGGCACTGCATAGTATTTATCCAATCTACACAATTTCTCTGGCACTATAATGGTGTCCCTGAGCAACACGCGGAGGTGTTCAAGCTTAAATTTAAATGTAGACATATCAGAATTAGGTTGAAGCATCTTCCCTGAGTCAGAAAAATCACCCACAGAAAGAAGCTCTCCTGCCTCAGCTTCTGCATATTGTGAGGGGATATCAGACATAGCTACTAAAGCGTCAGAGAGCTCTGTATTTTTTCTAGTCCCAGAGCTGTCTCGCTTTCCTTGTAACACTGGTAGTTTGGACAATACCGCTGTAAGGGTATGATCCATAACTGCTGCCATGTCTTGTAAAGTAAACGCCATGGGCGCGCTAGATGTACTTGGCGCCACTTGAGCGGGAGTCAAAGGTTCTGACACGTGGGGCGAGTTAGTCGGCATAATTTCCCCCTTGTCAATTTCCTCTGGTGATAAATCTTTTAAAGACAGAATATGATCTATATAACTTAAAGTAAAATCAGTACATTTGGTACACATTCTAAGAGGGGGTTCCACAATGGCTTCTAAACATAATGAACAAGGAGTTTCCTCTATGTCAGACATGTTTAAACAGACTAGTAATGAGACCAGCAAGCTTGGAAAACACTTTGATAAATGTAAACAAGCAAAAAATAAAAACGGTACTGTGCCTTTAAGAGAAACAAATTTTGTCAGAAATTGAAAAACAGTGATAAAAAGCAGTAAATCTTACGAATTTTTTACAGTGTGTATAATAGACTAACAGAGCATTGCACCCACTTGCAAATGGATGATTAACCCCTTAGTTTCAAAACCGGATCAAAAAAACGATATAAACGTTTTTTAACAGTCACAACAAACTGCCACAGCTCTGCTGTGGCCCTACCTGCCCATACAACGACTTTTGAAGGCACAAAAACCCTTTGTAGAGGTCCTAAGTGTTCAGGGGACTCCTTCAGGGAAGCTGGAAGTATCAAGCTGCAAAAACTACTGCATGATTTAGGCCTGAAATTAGGCCCCTCCCAACCTGTACTCACAGTGAGAGGGCCATAAAAAACTATCCCTAGGCAAAATCTAGCCAGGCATGTGGAAAAACTGGGCCCCAGTAAAGTTTTATCACCAATATGTAGAAAAAAACGTTTAAACACTTCCAGCAAACGTTATCTTATTTTCAGTAATGTGAGAAAGTAATAAGAATATTACCTTTTACAGCAAGCATGATACTAGTCGTTATTAAATCACTGTAATCAGGCTTACCTTAAATAAATCCGGTATTAACAGCATTTTCTAGCATATTCCCCCAGCTGAAGTTACCTCATCTCTTCAGTTATGTGTGAGAACAGCAATGGATCTTAGTTACAACCTGCTAAGATCATCAAAAACCACAGGCAGACTCTTCTTCAACTTTCTGCCTGAGGCTAAAACAGTACAACTCCGGTACCATTTGAAAATAATAAACTTTTGATTGAAGATAAACTACATAAATTCACCACATCTCTCTAGCTACTTCCTATCGTGTCGAGAGCTGCAAGAGAATGACTGGTAGTGGCAGTTAGGGGAGGAGCTATATAGACAGCTCTGCTGTGGGTGATCCTCTTGCAGCTTCCTGTTGGGAAGGAGAATATCCCACAAGTAATGGATGATCCGTGGACTGGATACACCTTACAAGAGAAATAACCCCATCAACCTTAGGGACTTTTCCCAAAACTCTAATTTAGCCACTGGCAAAGGATACAACTTTTAAACCTTGAAGAAGGAACAAAAGTAGTACCAGGCTTAGACCATTCCTTAGTAATAGCATCAGGAACAGGAAAAACCTCAGGAGTAGTCACAGGAGGTTTATAGACAGAATTTAAACATTTACTGGATTTAATATCAAGAGGACCAGACTCCTCAATATCCAAAGTTATCAACACTTCTTTTAACAAAGAACGAATATACTCAATCTTAAAAAGATAAGATGATTTATCAGTGTCAATGTCTGAAGTAGGATCTTCTGAGTCAGAGATCCTCATCAGAGGAGGATATATCAGTATGTTGCCGGTCATTACAAATTTCATCGGAATTATGAGAAGTTTTAAAAGACCTTTACCGCTTATTTGAAGGCGGTATAGCAGCCATAGCCTTCTGTATCGCATCAGCAATATAATTTTTCATATCAACAGGGATATCATGTACTTTAGATGTTGAAGGAACAACAGATACTGTGCTAGCACTAATAGAAACCTTTTCTGCATGCAAAAGCTTACCATGACAATTGTTACATACTACATCTGGAGATATAATCTCCACTAGTTTACAACAGATACACTTAGCTTTGGTAGAACTGTGTTCAGGCAGCATGGTTCCTACAGCAGCTTCTGAAACAGGATCAGATTGAGACATCTTGTAAAATGTAAAAAAAAAATAACATTTAAACAGAAATATCTTATTTCCACATATAGCAATTTCAGAAATGGGAAAAAATGCAAATGCTAAAATTTGGCAAAAAAGCAAATAGCATAGGCCTCTGAGCATAAAGAAGGCAAGGAGCATATAGGAAATGGGGTAAAATAAAACTAAATCTTTGGGCGCCAAGTATGACGCACGACCCAAAAGGAAGTTGAGAAACAAACATCTTGAAATGACGCAACTCGCGCCATAACAAACACAATTTTGCGCCAAACAACCAAGCATCAACTAAGACGCAGGAAATGACGAACTTGCGTCATTACAGACGCACATTCACGCCAAACAAAATTCTCACGCCAAGAATGACGCAATAAACAACAGCATTTTGCACCCTCACAAGCCTAATTTGCCCGCAAGTTTTCCAAAGAAAAAACAAGTCAAATTGAAAAAAAGACTATACACCAGGTAAGACAAACTTTCTAAAACATGATTACCATAATGAAACTGCTAGACTGCAAAGGGAAATATACATATACCTGACTCATGGCAAATATAAGTAAAATACATATATTTAAAACGTTATAATTATAAAGTGCCAAACCACAGCCGAGAGTGTATTAAATAATGATACATACTTACCGAAAGACACCCATCCACATATAGCAGATAGCCAAACCAATACTGAAAACTATCAGCAGAGGTAATGGTATATAAGAGTATATCGTCGATCTGAAAAGGGAGGTAGGAGATGAATCCCTACGACCGATAACAGAGAACCCTTGAAACCATAAATAGGCAATACTCTCTTCTCATCCCTCTGACAAACACTGTACTCAGAGGAATTGGGCTTCAGAATGCTTAGAACCGCTTATCATAGAGGAAATCATAAAAATCAAGTACAAACTTACTTAACCACCTCCATAGGAGGCAAAGTTTGTAAAACTGAATTGTGGGTGTGGTGAGGGGTGTATTTATAGGCGTTTTGAGAATTGTGAAACTTTGCCCCTCCTGGTAGGATTGTATATCCCATACGTCACTAGCTCATGGACTCTTGCCAATTACATAAAAGAAATATGTAGAGGACCAATTTGCAGCCTTGCAAATCTGTACCACAGAAGCTTAATTTTTGAAAGCCCAAGAAGAGGAGACAGCCCTCATGGAATAAGCAGTAATTCTCTCAGGAGGCTGCTGACCAGCAGTCTCATAAGCAAAACAAATAATACTTCTCAACCAGAGAAAAAAAGAAGTAGCAGTAGCTTTCTGACCCTTAGTCGCCTGTAGATAACATTTTAAAAGCACGCACAACATCCGTTCCTTATTAGAAGAAGGATTAGGACATAGAGAAGGAACAACAATTTCCCGATTAATATTTCTTTCTGAAACCGCTTTCGGATGAAAACCTAACTTAGTACGAAGAATCACCTTATCAGCATGAAAGATAAGATAAGGCGAATCACACTGCAAAGCCGAGAGATCAGAGACTCTCCGAGCAGAAGAGATAGCAAAAAGAAAGAAAACCTTCCAAGATAACTTAATATCTATAGAATGCATTGGCTCAAACGGAGCCTACTGCAAAACTTTAAGAACAAGGTTAAGGCTCCATGTAGGAGTAACAGACTTAAACATAAGCCTGATTCTGACCAGGGCCTGACACATCTGGCACATCCGCCAGACGCTTGTGTAACAAAATAGATCTGACCCTTCAGAGAACTGACTGACAATCCCTTCTCCAGACCTTCCTGGAGAAAAGACAAAATCCTAGGAATCCTGACCCTACTCCAAAAATAGCTCTTGGATTCACACCAATAAAGGTATTTACGCCATACCTTATGGTAAATATTTCTAGAAACAGGCTTGCGAGCCTGAATCATGGTCTCAATGACCGTCTCGGAGATTGAACGCTTAGTCCTGTCTAAGCGTGGTTTTTCTAAGCAGTCAGCTTCAGAGAAACAAGATTTGGATGAAGGAAAGGACCCTGAATTAGAAAGAAGGTCCTTCCTAAGAGGAAACCTCCAAGGTGGAAGAGAAGACATCTTCTCTAGGTCTGCATACCAGATCCTGCGAGGCCATACAGGAGCTATTAGAATTACCGATACTTTCTCCTGTTTGATAAGAGCAATGACTAGTGGAAGGAGAGCAAACGAAGGAAACAGATAGGCTAGACTGAAATCCCAAGGAACCGCCAGAGCATCCATCAGGGCGGCCTGCAGATCTCTAGACCTGGAACCGTACCTTGGAAACTTGGCGATCTGCCGAGACGGCATCAGATCCCACTCCGGCACCCCATTTGAGGGTTAACCTGGAGAACACCTCCGGATGGAGAATCCACTCCCTGGGATGAAAAGTCTGTCTGCTCAGGAAATGATGTATAAACCACTGAAGTGAAAATGTCCAACTGGAACCTGATAAACCGGGCTAAAGACAACTGAGACCAAGCCATCAGAGCATTGTAAAATCACTCTCAACTCCAAGATATTTATGGGGAGAGCAGACTCCTCCCAAGCATGTGCCCTGAGACAGATGCTCCTGAGAAAACCACCACGGAAGAGAATCCCTTGTCGACTGATCTAGATCTATCCTCTGAGACAGATCCGAATAATCCTTGTTCCATTGACTGAGCATGCATAACTGCAGAGCTTTAAAATGGAATTGAGCAAAGTGAATGATGTCCATGGAAGCGATCATCAGACCAATAACCTCCATACATTGTGCCACTGATGGCTGAACGGTAGACTGCAGCGAGAGGAAAGAATTCTGGATTTTCTGACCTCTGTCAGAAATATTTCCATCAATAGTAAATCTTATATGGTCCCTAAGAAAACTACCCTTGTAGCTGGAACAAGGGAACTCTTTCAGATTCACTTTCTATCCGAGGGAACATAGAAAAGACAACAAGATCTCTGTATGAGAGTTTGCTTGTTGAAAATATGGCGCCTGAACCAATATGTCGGCCAGGTAGGGCGCCAATGCAATTCCCAGAGACCTGATCACTGCCCAGAGAGCCCCCAGAACCTATGAGAAAATTCTGGAAGCTGTGGCAAGACCAAACGGAAGAGCCACAAACTGAAAGTGTTTGTCTAGAAAGGCGAATCTCAGGAACTTGTGAAGATCCCTGTGGATGCGGACATGAAGATATGCATCCTTCAGGTCTATGGTCGTCAATAACTGACCCTCTTGGACCAAGGGGAGAATGGAACAAATGGTTGACATTTTGAAGGATGGTACCCTGAGAAACTTGTTGAGACACTTTAAGTCTAGAATAGGATGAAAAGTTCTCTCTTTTTGTTTGGGAACCACAAACAGATTAATCCTAGGCCCTGTTCCTTTACAGGAACTAAAACTATCACTCCCAGAGAGGAAAGACCATGAACACATTTCAAAAATGCCTCTTTTTTATCTGGACTAGGAGGACAAGTTTGAATTCTATTTTGTAACCCTGAGATACTATGTCCGCAGCCCAGGGATCTAGGACATCTCGTATCCACGCTTGATAAAACAGAGAAAGTCTGCCACCCACTTGATCCGATCCCGGATTAGGGGCAAACTCTCCATACTGAATTAGCATCAGCTGCGGGTTTCTTTGATTGCTTCCACTTATTCCAAGACTGATTGGGTTTCAAAGAAGACTTGGACTGTTCCTGTTTGGAAGAAGACTTTCCTATGAAGGAACAAATATTCTGATGTCCTTTAGGTCTATTCTTCTTATCTAGTAGTAGAAAAGACCCCTTCTCCACACGTAATATCAGAAAATATTTCTGCCTGATCAGATCCAGACTTACTGTAATTAAACTCCAGAAGCTTGCACTTGAAAGTAACATCAGCTGACGAAGTATTTAGCCACAGCGCCCTGCGGCCTAGCCTCATGGTAGCATTCGAAATAAAGGAATTGGCTAGCTTGTCCAAAGGAGTCTCTACCTGAAGTAAATCAGACAAGGCATCATATCAATAAGATGCCGCACTTGACACAGTGGCAATACAAACTGCCGGTTGTTACTGATGACCTTGATAAACATACATCTTCTTCAAATAAGCCCCCAGCTTTTGCCAAATGGATCCTTAAAAGAGCAGCTATCCTCTATAGGGATTGTAGACTTAGCCAGAGTAAAAGGGCCCCTTCTACTTAAGGCACAGTGCCCCATGAATCAGCGACAGGAAAACATCTTTTTAAAGACAGGAGATGGGGAAAAAGGTATCCCTGGCTTCTCCCATTCCTGTGAAATAATCTCCATTTTGGAACAGGAAACACTTCAGGTGGAAGGAACATCATAGTATTTATCAAGTTTACTAGATTTCTGTTGGCAACGACAGGAGTATCGGAGTTGTCCAAAGTAGCCAAAACCTCCTTTAACAATACACAAAGGTGTTCAAGCTAAAATCTGAAGGTTACTACTTTAGCATCAGATGAAGGAATTATACTGTCCGAATCTGAGATTTCAACCTCAGAAGCTACCGCCGTATCCTCCTCATCAGGTTATAAAGGGAGAGTAACCTGTGTAGCAGGAGAAGGAGCAAAAACCTTAGTATCTGAATCTCTAATTTTCCTCTTGCGTTTTCCCTTAAGCATAGGAAAAGCAGATAATGCCACAGATACCACAGAAGATACATTTTTCAGCAACTTCTGCAGTCAAATAAACTTCTCCAGGGCACTGCATGTGACGCCATTGAGGCTTGGGACATTAAAGGAGAAAGCCGTGGCGTTGCCTGAAGAGTATCATCCTGAGAGACATGTGGCTTATTTTTACATTCGTATATAAAACAGGCAGAACAAAATTGCATTGGTGAAACAATTTGGGCCTTAAGACATAATAAACACTTATAAAAGGCAAGAGTTTGAATCAAGCTTAAGAAATGTTTTATTCCCAAATAATAAGTTTAAAAAGAAAAAATGATTACTGTCACTTTAAATGAGTCAGTGTAAAAACTACAGCGTTATACAACTAAACTCAGAAATGCAAAACACACTAGCCCTCTACACCCCAGGCTGACTGGGATGCCTACTGCAATTTTATAATTATTAATTATGAATGGAATATTTTTTCTCATTGCAAATTACTGTGTAAAGGAGACTAATCACAATCTACTTCTCTTCAGCCAATGCAAACAAGCAAGTAACAGTGACGCTGCTCAGCTCAAAAACGCAAGAGACTGAGGGTGACATGACTGGTCAGACCGGAATGGCGCATTAAGTAAAAGCGTGCCTCTGAACAGCCTAACAACCGCTCACGCTCACTAACGTCTCCTAGTCTAATTCAAGCTGTAGAAACTACCTCACAGAGGGGAAGGGCTCCCGGTTAGAACATCTGCTTAAAAAATGAAACAAGCGACTGCCGTTTGAATCAGACTCAACAGCACATAAAACAAAATGCCCGAACTGTGTCATAAATTAATTTAAACAAATAAAGAAATAAATAACAAGCCACTGAGGAATAATCCCTTAGATAAGGGAAGATTAACCCCTTGTCCTCACATGCAAATGTGCCTGCTCACTGCCACATTAATCCTGCCTAGAGGATTAAACATGCCCCAGAAATGAATGCAAAAATTAAAAGATCTTTTGCAGTGCAAGTCTCTATTACCTAGAAGACAAAAGAACTTGCTTGTATTCTAGCCGTCCGGCAGGAGGACAGCTCACAAAGCATGAAAGGACACCACTCCTTACAGAGACCTGTTGAAAAAGAAAGAACACAGTAAACCTACTCTGGCTTTCTGTTCAAGGGCAGCAAAATGTTAGGAAAACCCAGCAAGGCCCACCTAACAAGTTCCTCCTCCTGCTGGCCAGAAGTGATATTCCCACTAGTAATTGATGATGTTGTGGACTCTCCATATCTTAGGAAAGAAAAGAATTTATGCTTACCTAATAAATTGTTTTGTTTCGTAATAATGATGATGGTCCAATGTCCTCCATAACATATGGGATATATTTCCCTCCACTAGGATGAGGTCAAGAACCCATATCAGAGCTTAAAATCCATCCCACCTCCTATCTCTCTTTTAGTTTAACATATAGCAGAGTAGAGAATAAGAAACATATATGTAGCAAAGACAACGCAGGGTCTGTTGCCCAAAAATTTAAATGGGCGGGGCCTGTGGACCATCATCATTCCGAAAGAAAGGAATTTATCAGGTAGCATAAATTTAGTTTTCATTCGTAAAATGATGATGGTTTACAGTCCTCCAATATCCAAACAGATGGTCTATGTTACGGAAAGGGTGGTACAATTTTTCTGGCAGTTCCTATTTAGCCGACACTGTGGCCTGAAGGACTTTCCTGCCAAAAGCTGCTTGCGAAGAAGCAAAAACATCAAAGCTATAACATTTGGAAAATGTTTGCAAAGAAGACCATGTTGCAGCTTTGAAAATCTGCTCCAAAGATCCATAATTTTTAAAAGCCCACAATGTTGCATCTGCTCTTGTAGAATGAGCTGTAATATGCTTAACAGGCGACTTTCCCTCCATCAAGTAAGCCTTGTGATTCACTTGTTTGAGCCAAGGAGGCCAATGCTACCTTAGTAGCTTTCTGCCCCTTACAAGTCCCAGAGCAGTGAACAAACAAACTAGAAGTTTGTCTGACATCTTTAGTAGCTTGGAGATAAAATTTCAACACCCTGACTACATCAAGATGATGTAATAGCCATTCCTTAAGAGTTAGCAGGATCTGGACACAATGAAGGAACAACAATTTCTTGGTTGATATTTTCTGTAGAAACTACCTTAGGAAGAAAATCATATTTAGTACAAAGTACAGCGTTATCTTGTGAATAATTAGAAATGGAGAATCACAAGGCAAGGTTGACAACTCAGAAACTCTCCTTGCTGAAGAGATTGCTAAAAGGAAAAGTACTTTCCAAGATACCAGTAGTAATCAATGCAATGGATTGCTTCAAAAGGAGGGTGTTGTAAGACAGAGAAAACTAGATTAAAATTCCTGGGTGGAGAAATAGGTTTCACAACTGGCCTAATTGTAATAAACGCTGAACAAAAGTCTGAACATTAAAACTTCCTATGAAAAAGAACAGATAAAGGATAAATTTGACCTGACAAACCCTTGTCAAGGCCATCCTGTAAAAACTTTTGTGTCACAGGCTCAGGCCTGCATCAAAGTTTCAATGACTGAATCTGAGAAACCTCTATGTCTTAAAACTAGGTTTTAACCTCCATTAAATTTAGAGATGTGAGATCCTGATGGAAAAGAGGACCTTGAGACAACAGGTATTGTCTCAGAGGAAGAATCCATAGAGGAGATGAGGACATCTGCACTAGATCTGCATACCATGTCCTGCATGGCCAGGCTGGAGCAATTAATATTACGGACGCTGACTCCTGTTTGATCTGAGCAATAAATCTTGGAAGAAGAACAAACAAAGGAAACGGGTATGCTAGATGAAACTCCCATGGACATACAATGGCGTCTATCATGTGGTCTCTTGATCTTGCACAATACCTTGAAAGCTTGTGATTTAAATGAGAGGCCATCAGATCTATGTCCTGTAAGCCCTATTTGATCACTAAGCGATCAAATATGTCCTAATGGAGAAACCACTCTCTTGGAAGAAACGATTGATGGCTGAGATGATCCACCTCCCAGTTGTTCACACCTAGTATGAATTGCTGATAGAAAGCAATGATTCCTCTCTTCCTAAGACAGAGTCTGAGACACTTTCTGCAGGGCCAGGGGACTGCAGGTAACCCCTTGATGATTTATTTAGGGCACAACCGTGATATTGTCAAATTGGAAACAGATAAACTTTTCCTACTTCAAACAGGCCCAGGGACGAAGAGCCTGAATAATTGCTCTAAGTTCCAGAATGTTGATTGGTAACCTTGCCTATAGAGGAGACCAAACTCCTTGTGCTTTTTGAGAAACCCAGACCTTCCCCCAGCATGAAAGACTGGCATCCATCAGCACAATAGTTCAAGACTGACTAAGGAAGGATGCCCCACGGGTCAAAGAAAGACTGTGTCCCCAAGAAAAAGATTGTCTGACGAAGAAATTCAAAGAAATCTTGTTCCAAATGTAGATAATTCTTTGACCACTGAGGTAGCATAGACAATTGAAGGGGTCTCAACTGAAGAGGGGAAATATAATTGCATCTGAAGCAGCTACCATAAGACCCACCGCCTACATGCACTGAGTTACTGATGGAAATGGAGCCTTTTGTAGGAAGAGACACGCCCTCTAAATATTTATTTTGCGATGTTCCGCCAGGAACTAGATGCATACGGATTATAGCAGGATATAATGAGCTTTTGGGTACATTGATTCTTTAAGCCATGGTGTTGAAAAAAGACTGAAGCTTGTAAGTATGAGCAATAGCTAGTGACAGGGAATGGGCTTGCACTAGTATGTCATCCATATACGGTACAACTGAGATGCTCTGAATTCTGATCACCACGAAGATTGTTAATAACACAGAGTGGAAAACTGACAGTGTTTTGCAGATACACAAACCTCCAGAACGGAGTGATCCCTGTGTATAGGGATGCACAGATATGAATCCTTTAGGTCTATATTAGCCAAAAACTGATCCTTTTGGATTAAGGGTAAAATTGTGCAGAATGTTCCCATTATACAAGTAGGAACGCTGACAAACATGTTTATGGCTGTTAAATCTAGGACAGGACTTTAAGTCCCTTTGGACAATGAACAGATTTGGGTAAAACCCTTGACCCCGAGGTGATACTGGTAGTGGGATTAGTTATTCCCTTATCCTCCAAATCCTTTTATGAAGTCTGCCGCCTCTGAAGGATTTTTGGCAACACGAGATAGAAATGGTAGTCAATAAGGAGGATTCTTCTTCAGAGAGAACAAAACTTTCAATCTCTTGAAGGCAAAAATAAAAGTTTATACAAAGTTTATAAATCTGTACATGACATAAGCATCAGTAAGTAGTATACATGTATATACTAATGCATATACACATATTTAGCCTATCATGTGGCCTTACTGACTAGATAAGCACCATATAAAGACCAACAGGTACACAGTAGATACTTGTAAATCCATGTCCAGAATAATGAGAGACTGACAAAAATGAAAAAGGCATAAAAACTATTGTGCCACAAAAAAAACAACAAATCACTAATGCCATCAGTATAAAGTTCCCAGCACACTACCAACTCTCATAAACATAATATAACAGACATAGACTAAAGAATATGAATGGTGTAAATCTGTCTAATAAATATGTCCCCTGGCTATTATGTACTGTAAGTTTACTATACCTGCTATTCGCCAGTGGACTATGTGAGTGCAAAGCAAAACCAGTACTTAACTGAACTGCACCTACTCTTCTGTGCTTACCCCCTGATGAAAAGACTGCATCCAGCAGAGATGCCATCTAGTACTGTGTACTTCACAGCAGAGGATCACTGTAAGCAGTATCTTGATGACCCAACAGGAGGGAAGCTAGGGGACCGGTCCCTGTGACAGGCTTGGGACTAAATCCATTACCATGAGTAATTGTGTCCCTACCCTATACTATAAATATTCCCTCTGTCTTTCTTTAGTAGCTCTCTAATGGAAAATGGGCCTTAAAGGACCCTTTTCCACAAAGAACCTTAAGGGCACCTCAATTCTACACCTTCCTCCTGACAGGCAAAAATTTAGACTTGCTAATCAGTGAGGTGGATGGGATAGAATTCTCTTTGAGTTTTTGGATTATTTGCCTGTTCCTAGTGGTGAGGCAGTGAATCCCAGAAGTAATGACCTTGTGGACTCACCACCTTACTGAAACCAAAATAGTTTTTAGTAGAACTAAATGATAAGTGGGCAAAATAAATAAGTACACCATAAAATTATTATACATAATTAAACATCTTTTTGGATCTTACATTTTGAGTTAATAGGTCCTTTAATTTTATGAAAGTAACTGCTTATGACTTGTAAAGTATGTGGGCACATGCCATGTATAGCTTTTTCACAGTGGAGATGATTATCGGAATGCTTACATGGTTAAACCCCGGTCAGCACTAATGAATCAACTTACATGAAAATCTCAGTATCCAGCATCCAGCTAATGTACCCATCATGCATTTCATGGTACGAAGGGCAGACTCCTCACCAACAATGACATGGGTAACTATGCAACAAAATGAAATCATTAGTGCTATATATTTCTCACAAGTATTTAGATTTTAATAAATGCATTATGATAAATATTTACAAGCACAAAAGTATACCAATAGAAATTATAAATATATAGAAATCTAAGAATCTAAAATGAAGTCCTGAGACTAAAAATAGAGGTACAATATATTAGAAGTTAACTTCATACCAGTTCTATTACTCTAATAACTTCCACGTTCTTCTGCATTCCTGGCCCTCCTGGAACATTAACTGGTATCCCATTGGAATATTACTGTGATAAAGAACACTCAAACACTCAACTACTGCACAATTTTGCATGATTACATAAACAAATAAGTTTTACTTGCACATTATGAGCCAGATTACGAGTGCTGCACCAACAGTTATGAGCGAGCGAAAAGGGGTTTATCGTGGCTGTTTGCGCGACTGAGATGTAGTGCTCGTATTACAAGTAAAAAGTAAACACGATCACATGATCGGGATAGCACATCCTTAGAGCACTGACTATTTTACAAAAATTGCAAAAAAAATAATGTATAAGGGCTTAAAGGGCCATTATACACTCATTTTTTCTTTGCATAAATGTTTTGCAGATGATCTATTTATAAAGCCCATAAAGTTTGTTTTTTTAAATAACATTGCTCTGATTTTCAAACTCCTAACCAAGCCCCAAAGTTTAATTTGAATACCGTCAGCTACCTTCTCCAGCTTGCTCCTGTTTGTGTAAAGGGTCTTTTCATATGCAAAAGAAGGGGGAGGGGGGGGGGAGTGTCTTATTTCCCACTTGCAGTGGGCTTTCCAACTACCTTCTCAACAGAGCTAAACTGAAAGCTTCTAAGTAAGTTTTAAACCATTTTATACTGGATTTTTATATCGGTATCTGTGCATCTTATTCTTTATAGTAGTGTCTATTACATGCAGTTATATGAAAATGAGTGTATACTGTCCCTTTAACCCCTTAATGACCACATCACTTTTCCATTTTCTGTCCGTTTGGGACCAAGGCTATTTTTACATTTTTGCGGTGTTTGTGTTTAGCTGTAATTTTCCTCTTACATATTTACTGTACCCACACATATTATATACCGTTTTTCTCGCCATTAAATGGACTTTCTAAAGATACCATTATTTTCATCATATCTTATAATTTACTATAAAAATTTTTATAAAATATGAGGAAAAATTGAAAAAAAACAACACTTTTTCTAACTTTGACCCCCAAAATCTGTTACATATCTACAACCACCAAAAAACACCTATGCTAAATAGTTTCTAAATTTTGTCCTGAGTTTAGAAATACCCAATGTTTACATGTTCTTTGCTTTTTTTGCAAGTTATAGGGCCATAAATACAAGTAGCACTTTGCTATTTCCAAACCATTTTTTTTTTTCAAAATTAGCGATAGTTACATTAGAACACCGATATCTTTCAGGAATCTCTGAATATCCATTGACATGTATATATTTTTTTTAGTAGACAACCCAAAGTATTGATCTAGGCCCATTTTGGTATATTTCATGCCACCATTTCACCGCCAAATGCGATCAAATAAAAAAAATCGTTCACTTTTTCACAAACTTTAGGTTTCTCACCGAAATTATTTACAAACAGATTGTACAATTATGGCACAAATGGTTGTAAATTCTTCTCTGGGATCCCCTTTGTTCAGAAATAGCAGACTTATATGGCTTTGGTGTTGCTTTTTGGTGATTAGAATGCCACTGCGCACCACACGTGTATTATGCCCAGCAGTGAAGGGGTTAATTAGGGAGCATGTAGAGAGCTTTTTGGGGTAATTTTAGCTTTAGTGTAGTGTAGTAGACAACCCCAAGTATTGATCTAGGCCAATTTTGGTATATTTCATGCCACCATTTCACCACCAAATGCGATCAAATTAAAAAAAACTTTACATTTTTCACAATTTTAGGTTTCTCACTGAAATCATTTACAAACAGCTTGTGCAGTTATGGCACAAATGGTTGTAAATGCTTCTCTGGGATCCCCTTTGTTCAGAAATAGCAGACATATATGGCTTTGGCGTTGCTTTTTGATGCCACTGCGCATCACACGTGTATTATGGCTAGCAGTGAAGGGGTTAATTATGTAGCTTGTAGGGAGCTTGCAGGGTTAATATTAGATTTAGTGTAGAGCTCAGCCTCCCACCTGAAACATCAGACCCCCTGATCCCTCCCAAACAGCTCTCTTCCCTTCCCCACAATTGTCCCCGCCATCATAAGTACTGGCAGAAAGTCTGCCAGTACTAAAATAAAAGCTCTATTTTTTTTTAAAGCATATTTACATATGCTGCTGTGTACAATCCCCCCTTAGCCCCCAACCTCACTGATCCCCCCAAAACAGCTCTATAACCCTCCTACTCTAACTTAATGGGCGCCATCTTGGGTACTGGCAGCTGTCTGCCAGTACCCAGTTTAGAAGAAAAAATGTTTTTTTTTTACATTTGTTAAACTTTTCTGTAGTGTAGCTTCCCCCCCACACAAAACCAACCCCCCACCCCTCCACGATCTCTTTTTGTGCTTTTGCACAAACAAGATTAGGCCACTTTTTATTAAAACATTTTCCGTAGTGTAGAGGTTCCCACCCGCTCCCGCCCCGTGCACGCGCCCGCCACCCTCTGTGCACGTGCACGCTTCCGTGCGCGCCCCCCGACGGTCCCGCCCCCGCCCCCCTTGACGTCACACGGCACACTGATGGCCGCTCACTCGCCTCCCAAGTCGGCTCCCACCCACCAACGATACCGGCCATCGATGTCCGGTGCAGAGAGGGCCACAGAGTGGCTCTCTCTGCATCGGATGGCCATGTAAGGTTATTGCAGGATGCCTCCATATCGAGGCATCACTGCAATAACCGGAAAGCAGCTGGAAGCGAGCAGGATCGCTTCCAGCTGCTTTCCACACCGAGGAGGTGCAGGGTACGTCCTCGGTCATTAAGGGGTTAAAGATATGATGTCTCAGGTATTAGGAAACAAAAGGCAGGCAAAGGGCTTTAACATTGAGAAACATATATACAGTACATATCTAAAGATGTATATGCATTTGTGTGTGTCATATACATATATATATACATACATATACACAGTATATATATATATAATTCATTCAATAGCAGTTGCCATGCACTCACTCCATTTTTTCTCTTGCCTGGGTGCTTCCTCAAGTTCATTCATATAAAATACTCAAATTGAAGGGCACTGACAGGTTTTTCATCAAATCCTGTTTATTGTATCCAAGTACAAATTACAAGTCAATGTTTTGGCTTCAATTTAAAGCCTTTTTCAAGACACAAAGATTTGTTTACATATTGCGTATACCTTCACTGCACGCCAGACATGTCTGTTCATTGGTGTGTGATATTCCTATATATATATATATATATATATATATATATATATACACACCCACTGTATGCACAGATATATGTAAAAAATATGTATTTATGAATAAATAGAACATATTCTATGTGAAAAACTTTAGAATGTGAACTATTAACCCCTTAACGTCCACAACATATCCTATACGTCGTTGTTCGATAGGGATTTACTGCTTTTAATAGCGTGGGTCTAACTAAAAGTGGCAACACCGGTCTATAAGTCCCTCCCTCCCGCATGCTTCTGAGACTGCACTATTCAAAAGCAACCACCATAGAAAGACCACCGATGTACAGGGTACATCGCTGATCTTTAAGGGGTTAATATTTTCAAGTCGGGTTAGTGTACTTGGAAATATGCAATCAGATTTGTGCGTAAGAAGTTGCTTCCCCCAGTTTTTTTGCTCCATTGACTTCTATGGGGGGCATATGTTAAACACGATTGTGATAACAAAATTTATGCTTACCTGATAAATTTATTTCTCTTGTGGTGTATCCAGTCCACGGGTTCATCCATTACTTGTGGGATATTCTCCTTCCCAACAGGAAGCTGCAAGAGGACACCCACAGCAGAGCTGTCTATATAGCTCCTCCCCTAACTGCCACCCCCAGTCATTTCGACTGAAGACAAGCAAGAAAAAAAGGAGAAACTATAGGGTGCAGTGGTGACTGTAGTTTAAAAATAAAAACACCTGCCTTAAAATGACAGGGCGGGCCGTGGACTGGATACACCACAAGAGAAATAAATTTATCAGGTAAGCATAAATTTTGTTTTCTCTTGTAAAGGTGTATCCAGTCCACGGGTTCATCCATTACTTGTGGGATACCAATACCAAAGCTTTAGGACACGGATGAAGGGAGGGACAAGGCAGGAAACTTAAACGGAAGGCACCACTGCCTGTAAGACCTTTCTCCCAAAAATAGCCTCAGAAGAAGCAAAAGTATCAAATTTATAGAATTTAGAAAAGGTATGAAGCGAAGACCAAGTCGCCGCCTTACAAATCTGTTCAACAGAGGCCTCATGTTTAAAAGCCCATGTGGAAGCTACTGCTTTAGTAGAATGAGCTGTAATTCTTTCAGGAGGCTGCTGGCCAGCAGTCTCATAAGCTAAGCGAATTATGATTCTTAGCCAAAAGGAAAGAGAAGTTGCCGAAGCCTTTTGGCCTCTCCTCTGTCCAGAGTAGACAACAAACAAAGCAGATGTTTGACGAAAATCTTTCGTAGCTTGTAAATAAAACTTTAAAGCACGAACCACATCAAGATTTTGTAATAGACGTTCCTTCTTTGAAAAAGGATTAAGACATAGGGAAGGAACAACAATCTCCTGATTCTTATTAGATACCACCTTAGGCAGAAACCCAGGTTTGGTACGTAACACTAACTTATCTGCATGGAAAATCAGATAAGGGGAATCACACTGTAAAGCAGATAACTCTGAAACTCTTCGAGCCGAGGAGATAACTACTAAAAATAGAACTTTCCAAGATAAAAGCTTAATATCTATGGAATGCAAATGTTCAAACGGAACCCCTTGAAGAACTTTAAGAACTAAATTTAAACTCCATGGCGGAGCAACAGGTTTAAACACAGGCTTGATTCTAACTAAAGCCTGACAAAACGCCTGAACGTCTGGAACCTCAGCCAGACGTTTGTGCAAAAGAATAGACAGAGCAGAAATCTGACCCTTTAAGGAACTAGCTGACAATCCCTTCTCCAATCCTTCTTGGAGAAAAGATAATATCCTAGGAATCCTGACCTTACTCCATGAGTAACCCTTGGATTCACACCAATGAAGATATTTACACCATATCTTATGATATATTTTCCTGGTGACAGGCTTTCGAGCCTGAATTAAGGTATCAATGACTGATTCGGAAAAACCACGCTTTGATAGAATCAAGCGTTCAATCTCCAAGCAGTCAGACGTAGAGAAATTAGATTTGGATGTTTGAAGGAACCTTGAAGTAGAAGGTCCTGCCTTAGCGGCAGAGTCCATGGTGGAAAGGATGACATGTCCACCAGATCTGCATACTAAGTCCTGCGTGGCCACGCAGGGGCTATCAAGATCACCGAAGCTCTCTCCTGCTTGATCTTGGCAATCAGACGAGGGAGCAGAGGAAACAGTGGAAACACATAAGCCAGGCTGAAGGACCAGGGCGCTGCTAGAGCATCTATCAGCGCTGCCTTGGGATCCCTGGACCTGGATCCGTAACAAGGAAGCTTGGCGTTCTGACGAGACGCCATGAGAGCCAGTTCTGGTTTGCCCCAAAGTTGGATCAACTGGGCAAATACCTCCGGATGGAGCTCCCACTCCCCCGGATGAAAAGTCTGCTGACTTAGAAAATCCGCCTCCCAGTTCTCTACTCCTGGGATATGGATAGCTGAGAGATGGCAAGAGTGAACCTCTGCCCATAGAATTATCTTTGAAACCTCCATCATTGCCAGGGGACTCCTTGTTCCCCCCTGATGGTTGATATAGGCTACAGTCGTGATGTTGTCTGACTGAAATCTGATGAACCTGACCGCAGCTAGCTGAGGCCAAGCCTGAAGAGCATTGAATATCGCTCTTAGTTCCAGAATGTTTATCGGAAGGAGGGCCTCCTCCTGAGTCCACGAACCCTGAGCCTTCAGGGAGTTCCAGACTGCACCCCAGCCCAGAAGGCTGGCATCTGTCGTTACTATAGTCCATTCTGGCCTGCGGAAACTCATTCCCTTGGACAGATGGACCCAAGATAGCCACCAGAGAAGTGAATCCCTGTTATCTTGATCCAGATTTAGTAGAGGGGACAAATCTGTGTAATCCCCATTCTACTGATTGAGCATGCAAAGTTGCAGTGGTCTGAGATGTAGGCAGGCAAACGGAACTATGTCCATTGCCGCTACCATTAATCCGATTACCTCCATACACTGAGCCACTGATGGACGAGAAATGGAATAAAGAGCACAGCAGGAAGTTAGAAGTTTTGACAACCTGACCTCTGTCAGATAAATCTTCATTTTTTACTGAATCTATCAGAGTTCCTAGGAAGGAAACTCTTGTGAGAGGTGAGAGAGAACTCTTTCTTTCGTTCACCTTCCACCCGTGAGACCTTAGGAATGCCAGAACAATGTCCGTATGGGACCTGGCGATATGAAAAGTTGACGCCTGTATCAGGATGTCGTCTAGGTAAGGGGCTACTGCTATACCCCGCGGTCTTAGAACCGCCAGAAGGGACCCTAGAACCTTTGTAAAGATTCTTGGTGCCGTGGCTAACCCGAAGGGAAGAGCCACAAACTGGTAATGCCTGTCTAGGAAGGCGAACCTGAGAAACTGATGATGATCCCTGTGTATCGGAATATGTAGATAAGCATCCTTTAAATCCACGGTAGTCATATATTGACCCTCCTGGATCATAGGTAGGATGGTTCAAATAGTCTCCATCTTGAAGGATGGGACCCTGAGAAATTTGTTTAGGATCTTGAGATCCAAGATTGGTCTGAAAGTTCCCTCTTTCTTGGGAACTATAAACAGATTTGAATAGAAGCCCTGCCCCTGTTCCTCCTTTGGAACTGGGTGGATCACTCCCATAACTAGTAGGTCTTGAACGCAATGTAAGAATGCCTCTCTCTTTACCTGGTTTGCAGATAATTGTGAGAGATGAAATCTCCCCTTTGGAGATGAAGCTTTGAAATCCAGAAGATATCCCTGGGAAACAATCTCCAGAGCCCAGGGATCCTGGACGTCTCTTGCCCAAGCCTGGGCGAAGAGAGAAAGTCTGCCCCCCACTAGATCCGGTCCCGGATCGGGGGCTACTCCTTCATGCTGTCTTAGAGGCAGCAGCAGGCTTTTTGGCCTGTTTCCCCTTGTTCCAAGCCTGGTTAGGTCTCCAGACTGGCTTGGATTGGGCAACATTTCCCTCTTGTTTTGTAGAAGAGGAAGATGAAGCTGCGCCACTCTTGAAGTTTCGAAAGGAACGAAAATTAGTCTGTTTGGTCCTTAACTTGTTGGACCTATCCTGGGGAAGGGCGTGGCCTTTTCCTCCAGTAATATCAGAAATGATCTCCTTTAGTCCAGGCCCAAATAGGGTCTGCCCTTTGAAGGGGATCTTGAGAAGTTTAGACTTTGAAGTGACATCAGCTGACCAGGATTTAAGCCATAGCGCCCTACGTGCCTGAATGGCAAAACCTGAATTTTTAGCCGTTAGCTTGGTTAAATGAAAAACGGCGTCAGAAATAAATGAATTGGCTAACTTAAGAGCTTTAAGCCTGTCAAGGATATCATCCAACGGGGTCTCTACCTGTAAAGCCTCCTCCAGAGACTCGAACCAGAAAGCCGCTGCAGCAGTGACTGGGGCAATGCATGCAAGAGGCTGGAGAATAAAACCTTGTTGTATAAAGATTTTCTTAAGGAAACCCTCTAATTTCTTATCCATAGGATCTAGGAAAGCACAACTGTCCTCGACAGGAATAGTTGTACGCTTAGCTAGGGTAGAGACTGCTCCCTCTACCTTAGGGACCGTCTGCCACAAGTCCCGTGTAGCGGCATCTATAGGAAACATTTTCTTAAAAGCAGGAGGGGCAGAGAACGGCACACCTGGTCTATCCCATTCCTTAGTAATAATTTCTGAAAACCTCTTAGGGATTGGAAAAACATCAGTGTAAACAGGCACTGCAAAGTATTTGTCCATTTTACACAATTTCTCTGGGACTACAATGGTGTCACAGTCATCCATAGTCGCTAAAACCTCCCTGAAGTAACGCCTTCCCTGAATCAGAGAAGTCACCCACAGATAGAAGCTCTCCTGCTTCAACTTCTGCACATTGTGAGGGTATATCAGACATAGCTACTAAAGCGTCAGAGAGCTCTGTATTTGTTCTAGCCCCAGAGCTGTCCCGCTTTCCTTGTAACCCTGGCAGTTTGGACAATACCTCTGTGAGGGTATGATTCATAACTGCTGCCGTGTCTTGTAAAGTAAACGCATTGGACGCGCTAGATGTACTTGGCGTCCCTTGAGCGGGAGTTATAGGTTCTGACACGTGGGGAGAGCTAGATGGCATAACCTCCCTTTTGTCAGCCTCAGAAACCTCAGGTGATAAATCTTTAAAAGCCATAATATGGTCTTTATAACTTATAGAAAGGTCAGTGCATTTGGTACACATTCTAAGAGGGGGTTCCACAATGGCTTCTAAACATAATGAACAAGGAGTTTCCTCTATGTCAGACATGTTTAACAGACTAGTAATGAGACCAGCAAGCTTGTAAAACACTTTAATAAATGTGAAAAAAGCAATAATAAAAAACGGTACTGTGCCTTTAAGAGAAAAAAACTACCACATAAACTGCAAAACAGTGAAAAAAAGTAGTAAACTCTACGAAATTTTTACAGTGTGTATAAGGGACTAAAGCAGCATTGCACCCACTTGCAAATGGATGATTAACCCCTCAGGCCCAAAAACGAATTAGAAAAACATTAAACCTGTTAACAAACAGTCAAACACTACCTGACCTTAAAAACGATTTTTGCAGGAACAAAACCCTCTATAGAGGTCCTATAAGCCAGAGGACTCCTTCAGGGAAGCTGGATGTCTCAGACTGAAAACGAAAATAGGCCCCTCCCACCATGCACTCAAAGTCAGAGGGCCTTAAAAAAGTACTCCTAGGAGTAATCTAACAAGCCATGTGGAAACTAGGCCCCAAATAAAGATTTATCACCCTCAGAGAAAAAACGTTTTTATTTATAAATCATGCAAACGTTTTTACACTAAGTAATATAAGTATTAACATGAATATTATCCCTTTTTGCAAGCATGATCCCAGTTGTTGTTAAATCACTGTATCAGGCTTACCTTTAATATACCAGGCACTGTCAGCATTTTCTAGACCTTATCTCTCTAGAAAAAAATATACTGAACATACCTCAAAGCAGGCAATCTGCAGACCGTCCCCCCCCAACTGAAGTTTTCTTTCCATACTCTTCAGTTATGTGTGAGAACAGCAATGGACCTTAGTTACAAACCGCTAAGATCATCAAACCTCCAGGCAGAAGTTTTCTTCCAATTTCTGCCTGAGAGTAAAAACAGTACAACGCCGGTACCGTTTAAAAATAACAAACTTTTGATTGAAGGTAAAAACTACACTAAGTCACCACATCTCTCTTGATACTTCCTTTCTTGTCGAGAGCTGCAAGAGAATGACTGGGGGTGGCAGTTAGGGGAGGAGCTATATAGACAGCTCTGCTGTGGGTGTCCTCTTGCAGCTTCCTGTTGGGAAGGAGAATATCCCACAAGTAATGGATGAACCCGTGGACTGGATACACCTTTACAAGAGAAATTCTAATTTTGGCTTTTTACGCGCAAGCAAAAAGTTTTCACTTTCAACTTGTAATGCGAGCGCTACCCACACAAAAAGTTTTCGCTTTCAACTTGTAATGCGAGCACTATCCGACGCACACAAAAAGTTTACTTCTAGCGGAGTTAGTGTGAGAGCAGAAGCATTAAGTTCCGCTCCACTTGTAATCTGGCCCTATATTGTTCATGGATGCAACTATTTCGTTTTAAAAGGATGCCGTAAGCGACAAAAACCTTCATTAACAAATCCATGACAATTAATTAAATTCAGAAAAAGGAGGGGAGGCTCTTTAATACCAACTTAAAACAAGACAAAAGTGAAAATTAAACTGTCATAATTCAGATCAAGGATGCATGCAATTAAAAAAAAAAAAGAAGAAAGATTGTTTCTATGAACTTTCATTATCAAACAATCTTTTTATATACACACATATGAGTTTGTGGTTCCCTTATGGCTGTCACAATACAGGGGAAGAACATTTTTAAATTTGAAATAATAAATAAATAAATAAAAAAATCTATTGTTCTTTTGAAATTGCACTGCCTTTTATTTTGTTATGTATTTGTTGACTATACATTGCTTAATTTCTGATCTTCAGTCACAAAGGAAATTCCTTTAAGGAATAAACATAAAGCATGAATAATGACTATTACAAAAAAATGCCTCAATAATACTTAGTTTAGCAAAAACAATAAGCTTTGGGCAGTGAAAGGCAACGAGAAGGAAGACTCAGAGAATGCAGTTACTTTTTAAAGGACCAGTAAATACAGTAGATTTGCATATACAACAAATGCATGATAAAAATACAACACAATAGCACTTAGTCTGAACTTAAAATGAGTAGTAGATTTTTTTCTGTCAAATTTAAAGTTGTCTATTTCCACTCTCCCTGTACCATGTGACAGCCATCAGCCAATCACAATTGCATATACTGTACATATATTCTGTGAATTCTTGCACATGCTCAGTAGGAGCTGGCGACTCAAAGTTTAAATATAAAAAGACTGTGCACATTTTATTAATGGAAGTAAATTGGAAAATTGTTTAAAATTGCTGCTCTATCTGAATCATGAAAGTTTAATTTTGACTTGAGTGTCCCTTTAAAACAGAAACACAAGATACATTTTGACACAAATGCTTCATTTTTGCTCATATTAACGATTATCTTTTTTACTTTTTACTTTAAAGGGACAGTAAAGTCAAAATTAAACTTTCATGATTCAGATAGATCATGCAGTTAGTTGTAAACAACTTTCCAATTTACTTCTGTTATCAAATTTGCTTTGTTCTCTTGGTATATTTTATTGAAGAGTAGAACTAGGTAGGCTCATAAGAGCTCAGGAGTGTGCACATGTCTTTAGTAATCTATGGCAGCAGTGTTTTGCAACATTATTTGTAGCTTTGTTATTCAAGGTTGCAAAAAAACCACTTCTGTCATAAAATACTAAAAACGCATGCACACTCCTGAGTTCTTATGAACTTACCTAGTTTTACTCTTCAATAAAAGATACCCATAGAACAAAGCAAAATTGACAACAGAAGTAAATTGGAAAGTTGTTTAAAATTACATGCTCTATCTGAATCATGAAAGTTTAATTTTGACTTTACTGTCCCTTTAATAAAAAAAACCCCACAACAATATATATGTAGAGAGCACTCAAATGATTGTACCTACTCACCTGCACTGTTGTACTCAGTGCATAGCTCTGCTTTGAGTATTGCAGCAAGCTTGCTCAGATCACTCCTATGAGAACCAGACAGGCCACTGGCTATCATTACAACAGTTCCTTCTCTGCGCTGGCATTGGCTCAACTAGAGTGCACAAAAACAGCAAAAGATGATATTTACAGGGTTGACATCAAAGTGAAAATTGCAGATGAATGTTTTTGGAATTGAACTATACAACAGCAATGACTTGCATTTACATTTCTGGTAAAGAAAGATTGTAAACCATTATCATGCTATAAACACAGACATTGACATGTCTGGGAACTTGGTTCCTAGCATATTTCCTTCTGGCTTTGAAGTTTTTGTATTATGCTACATTTACTTGTCTGCAAACAGCCTGGTCTGGCTCCGCAATATCATTACAGGCTCCTATATTGTGATATAAATTTATTAACGCCTGATAATGCTTGTTAGTATAGAAAAAAATTGCCCTCTGGATGGGGTTGAAAAAAAATGAGTAACGTATTATGGTATCAAAAAGTAGGATTATTTAAAATGAAAAAATAAATAAATATCAAATTAATACTAGAGAAAAAATATGCACATACATAAGCAAACAAATACGCTCACAGACAAGCGACAACTAATTTAGATTGTTAGGTTAGTGAAGAAAAGTGAAGACTATAAAATGAAAATTATTTGTGGAAAAAAGACCAACATCAGAGAGGTGAGTAAATGAGATGATATTTCATAAGTTCAGGCTTGTAGTATGAGTGTTTCAGAACTTACAGAGCATGGCTGCTGCAAAAGTGCCTCCTTATTCGTCTGTGTTTTCAGCAAAACCGACTTTATCTCTTCTGTTTCTGCATAGTCTACAGGCCGCAGACCGAATATATTACTGGTAAAACAAGCACAGATGGGTTTTAAGTAAATACAATATGTGACTGAATTCTTAACTAGGTACATTAGCTGGAAATGAGTTTTATTTCCCATGTCTTGTTTTTCTGTAGGTTGGACTCTCAATACATACTCAAAAACATAAACCTCAAATTTACAGACAAGGCAGATGGACCGCAGGACGACAAGCTGCTGTATATAGAAAAAGGAAAACAAAACAGTATGTGAGGAGAAACAGAAGAAAAGTACTCTTCACAGAGACATTCAGCCCCTGGTCTGCAGGGAATGCTGCAAATACCTCACAACCTCAGCATCTTTAAAACAATGCTACATCTTCAGGACTTCTGTCTAATACACAGTTTCAGGTCATGTCTGCAGGTTAATCATTTCCTGTCATTTTAAATGGTAAGTTTACTTGCTATAAGACATTCAACCAAACGGATCGTGCAATTCTAGCAGTTCAAGGTAAAACACACTATTTCAGAAAACAAAATGCACTACACAATTTTTATTCTATAAGATGCATATCAAACTCAGTTTCAATCATTCTTTATGGCGCCATCAAATTAAACACATAATACATGCAAGCACGTGTAACAAGTTGTTTAAATGCAAATATTTATTATGGATTTGAAGAAAAAAAGGAATGTCTGCTTTAAATGGATGAAACGTAATAACAGATAAGGGGGTTGTAACACATCCTGAACATTTTGGATCAACTCTTTTAAGGGATGCCCTGAACAATTCTGCACTAATAGAAGCCCCCAGTCCTCCTGCATTAATAATGTGCAGGGAGCTGGCATATTACAAATGCTCCAGATTAACAGATAATTGGTTCAGCCTCAGCACAGCATCCTGGGAGTTCCAGCCCATTAAATACTGTCACGCTGCTCTGTTCTGGCATGCATCATAGGGGCAGATATCTGGACCTGTATAAAGCCAGCTTCTTTCTCATCTACAGAGTAAAAGGGCAGCAACTCAGTACAAGTTTAACCTTCACATACTCTTTGCCAGCAACTAGCTAAAATGATTGCAGTACATCCAAAAATCTTTACTTCAAATGTCTGTCAAATGTACATTTTATATTCAAATAACTAGTCAAGTAATTTTGTTTGTTAATATTGAACAGTAACAAAATAATGCAATAAACACTTTAAAATTGGCACAAAATGTTTAATCTCTGATAAACACTTTAAATTGAACTATAACTGATTAAATTAAAAAAAGCACTTTAATTATGAAATGTCTCCTCTGGTTACTCAATTTAAAGAGAAGGTAATGAAGAACACATTTACTGCAACTTCTTAAAAATATTAAGAGTTTAATGCAAAGCTTCAATTTGCCTGAAGAAGCTAAATCCTGATACCCACCCACTGGAATTGCATATCCTTATGGAAAGGCCAAAGAATGGAAACAGCTTTTGCTAATACCAATCCTGCTGTGCATGAAAAGCTGGCAGGACAGTCCATTTCGGTTGAAGTGTTTATGAACACTGTGAAATTGCAAAATGTGCAGATCTAATTTGTCAATGACTTGGCTTGCTGTGCCTCGGCCAGGGGGAGGCACAGGAATTGGAGACGGCACATGAAGAAGAGCATCTATAAAAATATAAATTAGTTTTGTGCAGAAGATTAACTTAAGGGAAAAAAAATTAACTAGACCAGCGGGGCAATTAATAGGTCCAATGGTCCAGATCATATTTTCCATTTGCAGTTTGATATCTTTCCAACACAGGGGGAATTTTCTGAATACAGGGGAAAACAGCAGCAATGTAAAATCTTTAAGATTTAATACGAGCAATAAAAAAAGACCACCACATCCGTTATTTTTAGAACACCTGTATACAGGTTATCTTGACTAAGATATGCTTGCAGATTTCATAAAGCATTTCAGACTCTAATTACTTTCATGCTGTTTTGGAATTATTACAAGATTTTAAAAAACATACTAAATAAAAATGATATAAGCAAATCACTGTGTTTGCATTAGAAACGCTATTTATCCATTGCGAACTTACACATAAATCACTGTATGCAGGAGAATTGTTAGGTGTGAAAAGAATGTAATCCAACATAAAACTCAATAGTCCCTAACTAGATTTCCCAAATACACACACACCTAATGCGAGCTTTGTAAGTTTAATGTATACCCTAATCTGAATTTTGGCGTTCTGCATTACTACAAGTACACATTACTTTGTGTGTTGGACACCTTTGCTTGAAAAACATCTATTCAATGAAACCACAAGACTCTCCTTGTCACATTATTTCATCACACTGACTGCAAACACCACGTTTTACAGAATTGTCTTTTACTAAGAAAATTGTTCTTTCTGTGCTAAGAGAATGCACGTTTTTGTTGTCAAGGTGAACATGGGTAATTATCCAATTTGTGTAGCTTCCTGAAGGAAGTAGTAAATAGTATGCTTTCGCATTTCACTGTGTACTACCTGCATTTATAAGGGCCATTAAACTGCTGGGCACAACTACTTTGTTATGGTTACTACTTATCATGCTATTGTGTTTCTTTTCTTTAAAGGCGTTCACTTATTTAAACCTTTTACAAGTGCTGGTTCGTGAAACTCTGCATCTTCACAATGGGCGCCGCCATCTTGGAGTTTAGGTATTCGTGCACAGTGTGACAAATCTGTGATATTGTTGTCTGGTTGACAAACATTACTGTGCACAATACAGAGCAGGAGCTGTACATTTTTGCAGTGGCTGCATTTCTCTATATGTAGATACGTAAAGTTTCTGCTTTCTACAGTGTGAGATAATCCAAAGTGCAAGGTACAGCTGTGAAAAAGCCAGTAACATCACTGATCTGCGAAAGTTCTCTGCTATCACAGGATGCTACAAGATGCCGGCACCCAGTGTAAAGATGCAGAGCTTCTGTAATGGGTTAAAACAAGAGAAAGTCTTTAAAGAGAGCTGCAGGTATAGAAGAATATATACTAGGAGTTTAATGTCCCTTTAAAGAAATCAGTGTCAAAAGGGATACAGATCACTCAAATATACAATGCTATATAGACAAATGCTTATAGCATGTCTTTTTTATTAAAATGTTTAGTTATTTTTCAGTTTGAGGCTTTGATTTTCCCACCTTTAGTGTTTACTCCTGATTTTCCCTACAGACTGTTTACTAATGGATTTGACACAATATACCTGGCTCAAATTGTGTACAGTTTTAATGTAAGACATCCAGAACAAGTACACACTACTAGAGCTGTATTTCTGGTGTTTCCAATTCCTATTTTACATCTGTGAGTATATATGTGATTATCTGACCATGCATAATTATAGAAAATCCCACTGCAAACTTCCAGTAATCAAATGCCTATTTATTTATTCACATGCACACACAAGATCAGCACACGACAGTCTAATCAGAGGGTAAACACACTTGACTACCATTTAAGTAAGAGCATGATTTATACACAACAGAATGTCTATATGCTCTGAGTTCTGATCTCATAGTTAAAAGGATCAGTAAACACCTTCACCTAGATTACGAGTTTTTGCGCTAGCCTTAAAAAGCAGCGTTGAGAGGTCCCAACGCTGCTTTTTTCCTAACGCTGGTATTACGAGTCTTGCAGGTACAGGTGTACCGCTCACTTTTTTTCCCGCGACTCGAATATACCGCAAATCTACTTACGTCAATTGCGTATCCCATATTTTCAATGGGATTTGCTTAACGCCGGTATTACGAGACTTGGAAAAAGTGAGCGGTACACCCTCTCCTGTCAAAACTCCTACCGCATTTAAAAGTCAGTAATTAAAAGTTTTATGGGCTAACGCTGTAACATAAAACTCTTAACTAAAGTGCTAAAATGTACACTAACACCCATAAACTACCTATTAACCCCTAAACCGAGGCCCCCCCACATCACAAACACTAAATAAAAATGTTTAACCCCTAATCTGCCGAACCGGAGATCGCCACCACTATAATAAATATATTAACCCCTAAACCGCCGTACTCTCGCATTGCAAACACTAGTTAAATATTATTAACCCCTAATTGCCGTCCCTAACATCACTGCCACCTACCTACATTTATTAACCCCTAATCTGCAGCCCCCAACGTCGCCGCCACTATTTTAAATGTATTAACCCCTAAACCTAAGTCTAACCCTAACCCCCCCCTAACGTAAATATAATTTAAATACATCTAAATAAAATAACTACAATTCACTAAATTATTCCTATTTAAAACTAAATACCTATAAAATAAACCCTAAGCTAGCTACAATATAACTAATAGTTACATTGTAGCTAGCTTAGGGTTTATTTTTATTTTACAGGCAACTTTGTATTTATTTTAACCAGGTACAATAGTTATTAAATAGTTATTAACTATTTAATAACTTCCTAGTTAAAATAAAGACAAATATACCTGTAAAATAAATCCTAACCTAAGTTACAATTACACCTAACACTACACTATAATTAAATTAATTCCCTACATTAAATTAAATTAATTACAATTAAATAAAATAAACTAAAGTACAAAAAAAACCCCACTAAATTACAGAAAATAATAAAATAATTACAAGAATTTTAAACTAATTACACCTAATCTAATCCCCCTAATAAAATAAAAAAGCCCCCCAAAATAATAAAAATCCCTACCCTATACTAAATTACAAATAGCCCTTAAAAGGGCTTTTTGCTGGGCATTGCCCCAAAGTAATCAGCTCTTTTACCTGTAAAAAAAATACAATACCCCCCAACATTAAAACCCACCACCCACACACCCAACCCTACTCTAAAACCCACCCAATAGCCCCTTAATAAAACCTAACACTAACCCCTTGAAGATCACCCTACTTTGAGACGTCATCACCCAACCGGGCAGAAATGGTCCTCCAGACGGGCAGAAGTCTTCCTCCAGACGGCATCTTCTATCTTCCTCCATCCGGAGCGGGTCCATCTTCAAGACATCCGACGCGGAGCATCCTCTTCTGTCTTCATCCGACGACTAAATGACGGTACCTTTAAGTGACGTCATCCAAGATGGCGTCCCTTCAATTCCAATTGGCTGATAGAATTCTATCAGCCAATTGGAATTAAGGTAGAAAAAATCCTATTGGCTGATCCAATCAGCCAATAGTATTGAACTTGCATTCTATTGGCTGTTCCAATCAGCCAATAGAATGCAAGCTCAATCCTATTGGCTGATTGCATCAGCCAATAGGATTTTTTCTACCTTAATTCCGATTGGCTGATAGAATTCTATCAGCCAATCGGAATTGAAGGGACGCCATCTTGGATGACGTCACTTAAAGGTACCGTCATTTAGTCGTCGGATGAAGACAAGAGAGGATGCTCCGTGTCGGATGTCTTGAAGATGGACCCGCTCCGCTCCGGATGGATGAAGATAGAAGATGCCGTCTGGATGAAGACTTCTGCCCACCTGGAGGACCTCTTCTTCCCAGCTTGGATGAAGACTTCTGCCCGTCTGGAGGACCACTTCTGCCTGGTTGGGTAAAGACGTCTCAAGGTAGGGTGATCTTCAGGGGGTTAGTGTTAGGTTTTATTAAGGGGGGATTGGGTGGGTTTTAGAGTAGGGTTGGGTGTGTGGGTGGTGGGTTTTAATGTTGGGGGGGTATTGTATTTTTTTTTACAGGTAAAAGAGCTGATTACTTTGGGGCAATGCCCCGCAAAAAGCCCTTTTAAGGGCTATTTGTAATTTAGTATAGGGTAGAGATTTTTATTATTTTGGGGGGCTTTTTTATTTTATTAGGGGGATTAGATTAGGTGTAATTAGTTTAAAAAACTTGTAATTATTTTATTATTTTCTGTAATTTAGTGGGTTTTTTTGTACTTTAGTTTATTTTATTGTAATTAATTTAATTTAATGTAGGGAATTCATTTAATTATAGTGTAGTGTTAGGTGTAATTGTAACTTAAGTTAGGATTTATTTTACAGGTATATTTGTCTTTATTTTAAATAGGAAGTTATTAAATAGTTAATAACTATTTAATAACTATTGTACCTAGTTAAAATAAATACAAAGTTGCCTGTAAAATAAAAATAAACCCTAAGCTAGCTACAATGTAACTATTAGTTATATTGTAGCTAGCTTAGGGTTTATTTTATAGGTATTTAGTTTTAAATAGGAATAATTTAGTGAATTGTAGTAATTTTATTTAGATTTATTTAAATTATATTTAAGTTAGGGGGGTGTTAGGGTTAGAGTTAGATTTAGGGGTCAATACATTTAATATAGTGGAGGCGACGTTGGGGGAGGCAGATTAGGGGTTAATAAATATAATGTAGGTGTCGGCGATGTTGGGGGCAGCAGATTAGGGGTTCATAAGTATAATGTAGGTGGCGGCGGTGTCCGGAGCAGCAGATTAGGGGTTAATAATATAATGTAGGTGTCAGCGATGTCCGGGCGGAAGATTAGGGGTTAATAAGTGTAAGATTAGGGGTGTTTAGACTCGGGGTTCATGTTAGGTGCAGACATAACTTTTATTTCCCCATAGCAATCAATGGGGCTGCGTTAGGAGCTGAACGCTGCTTTTTTGCAGGTGTTAGGTTTTTTTTCAGCCAGCTCTGCCCCATTGATTCCTATGGGGAAATCGTGCTTGAGCACGTTTTACCTGCTCACAGCTACCGTAAGCAGCACTGGTATTGAGGTGAGATGTGGAGCAAAATTTTGATCTCCACTCACTTTTCTGCGGCTAACGCCGGGTTTAAAAAACCCTGTAATACCAGCGTTACTGTAGGTGAGCGGTGAGCATAAACTGCTCGTTAGCCACGCACAGCTTTACCGACAAAACTCGTAATCTAGGTGCTTGTAATTACATTTTATGTACTCTTGCAATAAATTAACATTCTGTCTGAAAATGTTTACAATTAACCCCTTTACCCAAGATAGAAACAAAAATATTTCTTAAAGTGTTAAAAGTGCCATAAAAGAAGTTGAGATCTGTGCATATCCTAAAAGGGCTAATTAATTTGAAATTGTTTAAAAATTACTGGGAAGTATTTTAAAATAATTTTCAAAAATAAGCAAAATGAATTATATAGCTAAACTGCCTGGAATAGCTAATTCCACCCCTCTTATCAGTGTTTAGACACAGGCATTGTATTTCAAATGTGTTCACAGCTTCTAAGCATGCTCCAGCAGATAATCCCTATTCACTTTTGCATTTTACCAAAAGAACAATAAACATAGATCCAGCCATAAAAGGAATTGTGTGTGTGTGGGGGGGAGTTAGAGCTTTACAATTCAGAAACTAAAGAGAAAGGGGTAATAGCGAGGCACTGCAGTATAAATTTGCAGGTAAAGTAATTAAAGTACATATTATATTATTTTGTCTCTATCCCAACTTGTTTTATGTCTGTTTATCTGTTACTTTAAAGACAGATGGAAATAATGAAGTTTGTTCTAAGGAGGAAGAGAGAGAGAGATGGAGGGGAAAAAAAAAGGATGACGGAGAGAAAGAGATAACAAAAAGAAAATGTATGCTTACCTGATAAATGTATTTCTTTTTTGACACGATGAGTCCACGGATCATCTTAATTACTGTTGGGAATATCACTCCTGCCCAGCAGGAGGCAGCAAAGAGAACCACGGAAAAGCTGTTAAATATCTCCTCCCTTCCCTCCCACCCCAGTCATTCGACCGAAGTAAAGGAGAGAAAGGAAAAAACAAGGTGCAGAGGTGTCTGAAGTTTATAATAACCAACAACCTGTCTTATCAAAAACAGGGCGGGCCGTGGACTCATCGTGTCAAAAAAGAAATACATTTATCAGGTAAGCATGAATTTTCTTTTTAATGACACGATGAGTCCACGGATCATCTTAATTACTGTTGTGAATCAATACCCAAGCTAGAGTACACAGATGATAAGGGAGGGCCAAGACAGGACACCTAAACAGAAGGCACCACTGCATGATAAACCCTTCCTCAAAAGAGGCCTCACCTGAGGCAAAAGAGTCAAATGTAAAATCTGAAAAAAAAAAGTGAAGAGAGGACCAGGTTGGGGACTTGCAAATCTGCTCCATAAGGCTTCAAATCTAATGACCATGAAGAGGGAACAACCCTCGTAGATAAAGCCGTAACTCCCTCAGGAGACTGCTGACCAACAATCTCATAAGCAAAGCAAATGATACTCTTCAGCTATAAAGTAAAAGAAGTAGTCTTAGCCTTATGTCTCTATCCGTTAAACCGGAGACTGACAAATATCCTTTGTCGCCTGTACAAGAAATCATAGTGCACATACCACGTCCAGATTGAGTAGAAGACGTTCCTTATAAAAGGAAGTATTAGGATACAAGTAAAGAACAATAATCTTCTGATTACTATTCCTGTCTGAACCACTTTAGGGAGAAACCCTAAATTAGAACGTAATCCACCGTATCCGAAAAACATAAGGAATGGAGACTCATACTGTAAAGCCAAGAGCTCTGACACTCAACAGGCAGAAAAAATATCCAAGGAATGCAGCGGCTCAACAGAGACCTCTGAAGAACCTCAAGAACTAAATTAAGACTCCAAGGCGGAGTAACTGATTTCAACACAGACCTGCTACTGGCCAAAGCCTGACCAAACGAATGTACGTCTGGGATATCCACCAGACGAACATGTAACAAAATAGACAAGGCAGCTATTTCCTGGAGAAAGTTCTAGTAATACGAACCCTACTCCATTTAAGAGTATCCCTTGGAATCACACCAGTATAACATTTTTTCACCATGTCATATGGGTAAAAATTTCCTATGTTCCCAATGTAAAGAAATAGAGGCACCTCCACGATTATGCAGTTTAAAAGTCTTTTATTCAGCAGATGGTAAATACTGTTGTTACAGATCAAACAGCTTGGGTTGAAAGATCATGGGTGATTCCCAGGGACCCACTGACGCGTTTCGGCTCGCTGGCCGTAATCGTAGTGTGGTCATTTAGCCTACCTCGGCTCATTTTAAATGTACAGGCTGTCGCCCATTGGTTAAAACCAAAACCTGGGAATTAACCCTTGACTCTCAATGTGCTTAACTTATTATTATTGTGCTTATCATATCAATTGTTCTGCACCTTGCAATACTTCCTATTTTTCCCTTCATAGGACCAAGTTATGTTACATGATATATACATTTATAATATACATTCGTATTTACCATTGTTCATGACAATTATTTAGGTTAAATTCCTATTTGTCTATTAAAGGATTCCTCATATAAGGGACACTTTCGCAAACTAATTCACAAAATTAAAGCAAATAATAAAGAAAAAAGAGATGATATTAACTTATATAAGACCTTTTATCAAGTTCGTATTTATATATATAGTTGACCACTTAATATTTTATGTGTGAATTATAGCTGTATTGATATCATTGTATACAGAATTTATTTCTTAACAACAATATATTTCCCAAAAAGGTTTTCTCATTCTATAGAAATAGGTACCTTTCTGGATGCACAGACCTAGGACTACTGCCAAAAATTGATTAAATCATATTCAGAATTGAGTCCTTGTGGCATCCTGGTCCTTAGTCTGTGCATCCAGAAAACCTCTCTCTTTTCTAAGATTGAATCTCTATCACCTCCTCGTGTACCTGTTTTTACAGATTCAATGATGGTCCATCTTAAGGTGTTACTACTCTTATTGTGATGGTTTTTAAAATGAAGTACCAATGGTGTCGTTAATTTCCCTAACTTAATGTTAGATAAGTGTTCTCTTATTCTGTATCTTACTTCACGTGTAGTGAGCCCAGTGTATTGTACCTCACATTCAATGCACGTTAATAGATATATAGAGTACGTAGCCCTACAGTTAGTGCAGCCTCTAAATTCAAAAGTTTCTCCTGTTACACTACTTCTAAAACCTTGTCTCCTCTCCAATTTCTCACATGCCTTACAGTGTAGATTACTACATCTGAAAACTCCTGTGTGTTCTAACCAAGAACTTCTTCTGTTGGATTCTGATTTTATTTGGGTGGGGGCTAATCGATTCCCTATTGATAGTCCTTTTCTGAAGGAAAATCTACACTTTTTTGGGTTTATATCCTCCAGGCCATCATCTGCCTTAAGTAAAAAAAGATTGTCTCTTATAATCTGACAAATCTGTTCATATTGATTGCTATATTGAGTAACAAATGTTACTATTTTGTCTTTTCCTTCTTTTTCAATCTTTTTACTATAGTTCAGGAATTTTGACCTATCTTGATCATCAATTGATTTTCTTACCAAATCTATATCACTTTGATTATAACCTCTAGATCTCAACCTTTTACTGAGTTCCTCAGCTTGTTTGAGATAATTTTCCTTTTGTGTACAATTCCTCTTTAATCTTATGTACTGACCTCTTATTACTGACTTAAAAACCCTTTGCGGGTGACTGCTATGGGCATGTAGAATAGTGTTGCCCGATATGGGCTTTCTATATATTTCTACATCAATTTTGCCCAAATTTCCCCCCTTAAGGGTGACATCCAAATAATTTATATTTCTGTTACCTATCTCAAAGGTGAATTTAATACCTGCATTATTGATATTTAGTCTTTCTACAAAATCCTCTGCCTCTTTGATACTGCCACACCAGATCAATATCAAATCATCTATGAAACGTCTGTAATAGATTATGTGGCCTCTATTTGTATTTTCTCCTCCAAAGATGTGGGACAACTCCCACCATCCCATGAATAAATTTGCATAGGATGGTGCAAATTTGGCTCCCATGGCCGTCCCACATCTTTGGAGGAAAAAATCTCCTTCAAAGGAGAAAAAGTTATGGGTTAGTAGAAACTGGGTTACTCGTAGAATATATTTACAAAAATCTTCACTGAAATTTTTATTCCTGTATAGAAAGAATTTAAGTGCCTCCAGTCCTCTGTCATGTTTAATGGAAGAATACAGAGAGACTACATCTATGGTTAGCCACACATAGTGATCTTTCCACTCAATAGATTCTACTTCCAATAATAACTGCTTTGTGTCTTTTAAGAAACTTGGTAATTGTTTCACTAGTGGTTGGAGTATTTCATCCAACCACTGTGAAAGATGCTCAAATACAGAATTAATGCCACTTATTATGGGTCTGCCTACTACATTTTCAAGCGATTTGTGAACTTTAGGCAAAAAGTTGAAGATGGGGGTCACAGGATGGTCTATCAACAAAAAATCTTTAGTATCATTATCTAGGAAACCTCCTTCCACACCATCGTCAACTAAGTGCCTAAGTTCTTTTTGAAAACGCATAGTCGGGTTAAATGACAATTTCATGTACTGATTTGGGTCATCTAATTGTCTATGGGCTTCATTGACAAAAAAGGATCGGTCCATCACCACGACCGATCCCCCCCTTGTCTGCCCCTCTGATCACTAAATCTCTTCTTTCACTCAAATTATTTAAAGCTATAGTTTCTTCCTTTGTCAAATTTCTTCTTTTGTTTCTTTCCACACTATACGCTAATTGTGTAAGGTCTCTTTCAACTCTTTTTTGGAATTTCTCCAATATTTCTCCCCTTGATTGTATCGGATAGAAAGAGGAGGATTTCTTTAGAACTGGACCTTTGTTTACTTGTCTAATATTCTGTTCAGTATTACTCTCTTCATGTAATTGTTCTAATATTTCTAAGTCACACTCTTCCTGATAATTTAAATTTCTCTCTTTAGGATGTTCTCCTCTTTCAGACCTCAAAAAATTATCAAACTCCAAATTATCTTCATTCTTGAAATGTTTTTTTAAAGTTAAATTTCTAATCAGTTTATTGGTGTCTATTAAGGTCTGAAAGAGGTCAAAATCCTCACTAGGGACAAAGTTTAGGCCTAAACTTAACACATTAATTTCTGTTTGACTCAGATCTACTGAAGAAAGATTTATAACTGTATTTATTTGTATTTCGTTTGGGACCTCCCCCTTCGCGGTGGGAGTTGATCTTCTCTTCTTTTTTTTGCCATCTCTTCCCCCCCCCTTCTGATTCTCTTGTTTCTATCTGAAAAACCTGGGCTGCCTCTCTTCTTTCAGTCTCTCTTGATAGATCAGACCCTAATGCCCCTGATGTTATTGGTTCATCTGACTGATATTTTGAAGACTCTTGGGGTTTGAGGATGGAGCTTATCTTAGGCTTTGCTCCCATGTCTATGCTTTGTGTAACATTTTGTATACTTTCATCTCCTGAGTTTGACCCTTCTGATGTATGGCCCTCTTCCTGTGAATCCCCCTCACTATCAGAAAAAGTGACTTTTTTGTGTCTTCTATTCTTATTTTTATTTTTGTTTTTATTTTTTCTTTGCATTCTATCTTTATTATAGGCATCATTTTCTTTCCTATAATTAAACCTTTGTTTCCTGTTCCATATATAAACCTTATTTGTCTCATAATCTGCGGTATCCCTTATAAATTTGTCATGCTTAATTTCCATAATTATACGTTTTGTATCAGCAATAGTATCATGTAAAATTTTATCAAATTTTGAAAATTGTGGTTCCTCCTTTCTGTAACTACATTCAATTTGTAAAGCATCAATTTCACTAGAGACATTCTTTAAGGCTTTCCGTTTAAACTCTAATAACATATTCATCAATTTTATGGAACATTCTGACAATATTTCATTCCAATTTTTCACAAAATCCACATCCTCCACCACAAAAGTGGGGAATTTATTGATTCGTAAACCTCTTGGTATTAAACCTGTACTCAAATATTTTTCTAATGTCCATATGTCCCATTTTAGCCTGGTCTCTTTGCTTAACAAATCTTCCAACGTATCAAATAATTTACTTAAAGAGAACATAGAACAGTCTGTAGAAAAAACACATTCCAAATCAGTTATATCTCTATCTCTGTCCACTGTCGGTTTCAAAGAATAGTATTGCAAACTTCCTTCGCTGTTATCATGTAATTCCATCTTTTGTATGTATTTCCTTTTCACAATGCTGTTAAATACTCGTACTTCAGACCACCACTTTCGCCGCCACCTCTTTCAGGCAAATCTCAGTGCTCTGGCTAAACGCGGGTAATCCTCCGCTTATTAAATCACAAACATACAATGCCCTGCACCTGTAGAGTCCTGCAAATATGTTGCGACCTTTCAAACTCTCCCCACTGTTCAGTGACCCTTGTTATAATCATCAATACATTCGCCTTTAAAAGTGTAGATTTTCCTTCAGAAAAGGACTATCAATAGGGAATCGATTAGCCCCCACCCAAATAAAATCAGAATCCAACAGAAGAAGTTCTTGGTTAGAACACACAGGAGTTTTCAGATGTAGTAATCTACACTGTAAGGCATGTGAGAAATTGGAGAGGAGACAAGGTTTTAGAAGTAGTGTAACAGGAGAAACTTTTGAATTTAGAGGCTGCACTAACTGTAGGGCTACGTACTCTATATATCTATTAACGTGCATTGAATGTGAGGTACAATACACTGGGCTCACTACACGTGAAGTAAGATACAGAATAAGAGAACACTTATCTAACATTAAGTTAGGGAAATTAACGACACCATTGGTACTTCATTTTAAAAACCATCACAATAAGAGTAGTAACACCTTAAGATGGACCATCATTGAATCTATAAAAACAGGTACACGAGGAGGTGATAGAGATTCAATCTTAGAAAAGAGAGAGGTTTTCTGGATGCACAGACTAAGGACCAGGATGCCACAAGGACTCAATTCTGAATATGATTTAATCAATTTTTGGCAGTAGTCCTAGGTCTGTGCATCCAGAAAGGTACCTATTTCTATAGAATGAGAAAACCTTTTTGGGAAATATATTGTTGTTAAGAAATAAATTCTGCATACAATGATATCAATACAGCTATAATTCACACATAAAATATTTAGTGGTCAACTATATATATAAATACGAACTTGATAAAAGGTCTTATATAAGTTAATATCATCTCTTTTTTCTTTATTATTTGCTTTAATTTTGTGAATTAGTTTGCGAAAGTGTCCCTTATATGAGGAATCCTTTAATAGACAAATAGGAATTTAACCTAAATAATTGTCATGAACAATGGTAAATACGAATGTATATTATAAATGTATATATCATGTAACATAACTTGGTCCTATGAAGGGAAAAATAGGAAGTATTGCAAGGTGCAGAACAATTGATATGATAAGCACAATAATAATAAGTTAAGCACATTGAGAGTCAAGGGTTAATTCCCAGGTTTTGGTTTTAACCAATGGGCGACAGCCTGTACATTTAAAATGAGCCGAGGTAGGCTAAATGACCACACTACGATTACGGCCAGCGAGCGGAAACGCGTCAGTGGGTCCCTGGGAATCACCCATGATCTTTCAACCCAAGCTGTTTGATCTGTAACAACAGTATTTACCATCTGCTGAATAAAAGACTTTTAAACTGCATAATCGTGGAGGTGCCTCTATTTCTTTACATTGGGAACATAGGAAGTGATCGGAAGAGAGCACTCACGGAGAGCAAGGATACCTGGCCACCACGCCCCCACTGTTAGCCATGTGACTGAAGCACGCACTGGGACGCAACCGCCGACACGGAAGAGGGATTCGAGACACAGGACGCTGAGAGAGCTGGGCATCCGCGAGTGAGTGGAGTCCCCGAGACAAACCACAGGTGATATTCAGGTTGTCTAGCGATGGGGATGGGTCCCAGATGGTAAGCTCAGTTGTGTGTTTATCCCAAAATGTACGGACTTAAGTAAACGAAGTGTTTAAAGGCGAATGTATTGATGATTATAACAAGGGTCACTGAACAGTGGGGAGAGTTTGAAAGGTCGCAACATATTTGCAGGACTCTACAGGTGCAGGGCATTGTATGTTTGTAAAAATTTCCTAGACACAGGCTTACAAGCCTGAATCATGGTCTCAATGACCAATTCCTAATCCAGGCTTGGATAAAATAAATCTTCTATCTCCCAGTAGTCAGCTTCAGAGAAACTATTTTTGGATAAGAGAAGGTTCCTTAAAGTAGAAGGTCCTTCCTTCACGGAGACTCCCAGGTGGAAGATGTGACGTGTCCACCAGGATTGCATACCAATCCTGCGGAACACGCCGGTGAAATGAGAATCACTGACGCCGAATCAAACGGAGGAATTAAGTATGCAAGACTGAATTCCAAGGTAACGTCAAAGCGTCTATTAGAACAGCATGAGGTATCTTTGACCTCAACCCGTACCTCAGAAGCTTTACATACTGTTGAAAAGCCATGCGATTCAAGTGCAACTGAACCCATTAAGAATCAGGCTGAAAAAAACCCTCCCGGCTGGAGTTCCCACTCCCCTGGGTAAAAATTCTGCCTACTTACACGAAGACCGCCTCTCAGAAGTCCCTTCTGGAATGTGGGTCGTTGACAGACATTAATTGTGGGTCTCAGCCCACTGAACGATCTTGGCTACTTCTGTCATGGCCAAGAAAACCTGATAAAACTGGCCGAAGCTAGCTTAGGGCAGGCTAGGAGAAGAATGAAAATTACTCTCAATTTCAAAACGTTTATGGAAAGAACAGACTCCATCCGAGTCCATGTTCCCTGCTCTTAGAGGGCCCCAAACGGTTCCCCAGCCCAAAGTACTGGCATCTGTTGTCACATTCACCCAGAAGAACTGCGAAAGCAGGTTCCCTGGGAGCAAAGATCCTGGGACAACCAGCCAAAGTAATCTTAACTGCTGAGAACTGAGGTGGCAACTGGAAGGATATCCATTGCCGCTATCAGCCCAATTACCTCCATGCACTGAGTCACTTGATGGGACTGAAGTGCTAGGCAAGAATCAAAATTCTTGAATCTCTGACTACTGTCAGCATCATTGATGAGGAGACTAATATAGCTCTCCAAGAAAACTATCCTTGTAGTTGACACTAAGGAATTCTTTACCAATTTCACCTTCCATCCGGGAGACCGCAGGAAAAATCATTTTGCGTAATCCTGCTTGATGAAAGGAAAGCACCTGAACCAGAATGTCGTCCAGAAAAGGTGCCACTGCAATGCTCCGCAATCGGAGCACCGTCAGCAGAGATCCCGGAACCCTTAAAAAATTCCTAGAACTGTGACCAGGCCGGAAATAGTCACAAGTTGGAATGATTGTCTGAAAAGACAAATCTTAGAAATTTGAGATAGTCCTGGGAACATGCAAGTATGCATCCCTCAAATCCCCTTAGTCATAATTGACCCTCTTGGACAAAAGGAAGAATGGAACGATAGTTTCCATCTTGAAATACGGCACTCTGAGAACCCTGTGTGGATTCCAAAATAGGTCTGAAGGTTCCCTCCTTCTTGGGAACCATGAACAGATAGAATAGCATCCCAGACTTCATTCCTGCATTGGACCAGGAACTATCACTCCCAGGTCGGAAAGTATCTGTACACAGCTTAAAAGCGCCTCTTTTTGTCTGGTCTGCCGATAATCTTAAAAGCAGAAAATTGCCCCTGGGAGGAAAGTCTAGAACTCTAATTTGTAACCCTGGGACACCATGTACACCACCCAGGGATCATGAAATCACAAACCCAAGCCTGATTGAAGAAGGAAACATGCCCCTTTACGGATCAGGTGCACGCCCTTCATGCTGTCATTTGATTCAACAGCAGGCTTGTTGGACTGTTTTCCCCTATTCTAAGACTGATTTGGTCTTCAAGGAAGGCTTAGACTCCTCCTGCTTGGGAGGGGTGGAAAGATTTCCCTAGAAATCTCGAAAGGAATGAAATCATTCTGATGTCCTTTTTAGCTTATTTCTCTGATCCTGTAGATGAAACATCCGCAGACCAAGATCTACTAACTTAAGAGCCTTCCTATCCCTTTGAGAGGGGTGTCTGTTCAATAGAAAAGACAACGCATCAAACCAGTACGCCACCGCACTGATGACAGTAGCCATACCAACCGCCGGTTGTCAATGTACACCCTCTAACTTCTATCCATAGGGTCCTTTTCCTGCATAGGGTCCTTAAGGAACTACTATCCAGTCTATGGGAATAGTATCTCCCTTGGCTAGCGAGGAAATTCTCATCCACCCTGGGTATCGTCTGCCAAGACTCCTTGATAGAGTCTGCTATAGAAAACATCCTTTTAAATATAGGAGAGGAGAAAAAAGGGATACCCGGCTACTCCTATTCCTGAGCAAATATCTCTATAGCCCTATCTGGTACAGGAAATATTTCCACCATGAAGGGCACGTCCCAATATTAATATAACTTACTGGACTTTCTAGGATAGACTATGCCGGTAGTGACGGAGTCGCCCAGGGAAGCTAAAACCTCCTCAAGTAACAAAAGGAGGCATTCAAGCTAAAACTGAAAGAAAACAACCTCAGGATCAGATAAAGGTATTACCCCATCTAAATCTGAGAATTCTCCCTCGGATACTACTGAAGTATCTTCCTCTTGCAGGTTACAAGGAAGAAACATTAGGAATAGCTACTACTAATTCAGTCACACTATAATGGATTGAAAATAAGTCCTCTTGCACTTTTCCCTACAGTGTGGGAGAAACAGACAATGCATGAAATGCAAGGTAACTCCAGGTGGAGTGTGAGAGGAAGCGCAGGGCACTGCATGTGGGCTATGAATTTTTGGGACACTATGGGAGAAATTTGTGGCATAAATTGACCATTGTCAATAGACTCCTAACCAGCATGCGCCTTAGAAGGAGTAGGTACAGAAAAAATTCTCTTTTTATAATTAAATGTTCTCTCAATAGATGAGGAACAGAAGGATTGGTATGGCACATTGGCATAAAATCCTAAAAACAAGAGAAACCTAACAGGGCCTCTTGGTCCATACTGAGTCACAAAGGATGAGTTAAACAAATAAACAGCTTAATTTTTTAATAAAAATTAACACATAAAAAACTTTACTGTCTCTTTAAATTTTAAAACATAACTTTTTTATTTTTGTGTGCAGAAGTAAGCTAAATTAGTACGCAAATATTGCAGAACCTATCTACACCTCAGCTTAATCTTGCTGAGGTGCCCATCTCCTTCAGAAACCTAATACATTCCAAACTTTATTCTCAAAACTTAACTTAAAATAAAAGAACGTTACTGGCTTCGTTTATGTTCATAAAAAGATCCGGAACACAGCTGTAGCGCTGTCCGGTCCCACATATATGAAAACACTAAGGACTGTGCTTGCAACTAAACAGTGACTCTGAGAGTGTGCAGCCCAAATCGGCGCCAAGCATAGCTCCGCCCTTCGTGGGCATGACAACAAACAATCTCCAGGTCGCCATTATTATTGAACTTGGAGATAGAAGATTGTGCAGGCTAAATCGGCGCCAAACATAGCTCCGCCCATCGTGGGCGCCACAACAATCAATCGCCGGTCGCCATTATTATTGCATTTAGAGATAAGCCACCGGGAGCTAACTGAACCTTTTTGCAAATCTGGGGGAAAATTGTGCTACCGCTTGTTAGATAGCAACTTAGCCCATATATGTGACCAAAACAATCACCTCTTACTGAGTCCTTTTTATTTTTCTGAGCCCTAGTGATTAAAGCCCCCAGAGATAAAAAAAAACGCCTTCTAGTCTTCTCAGCCCCAGTGCCTGATTACAACGTGATGTCACAGGATCCCCTCCATTTATATATAGGAGTTATGTCCACGGTAAATAAAGTGCTCCACTTCCTCTGAGATCCTTTTCCCAGAATAAAAAGTCAGCACTTACCTTTAAAATCTTCCCGACAGCAGGGCAGCTCACCAGGATTGAGAGGTCCTCTCCCTCACATAGTCCTGTGGAAAAAGGAGTAATCTTACTTAGGCTATCAGGATTAGGGCAGCCTAAATATATGGGAGGCGCAGTGAGAATTATGTCCCACAAGTTCCCATTGCTCTAAAGCCACCACTGCTCTACTGAAGAGACTGATATGGACTACGGCTACACCCTAGAACAAAGCAGCACAATCTTGTACTACTTTAAAAATAATAAACTCTTGATTGAAGAATCTTTTCTAACACCTAATTTACCACCTCCTTGCTCTTAACGTAGGCAAAGAGAATGACTGGAGTGGGAGAGAAGGGAGGATATATTTAACAGCTTTGCTGTGGTGCACTTTGCCGCCTCCTGCTGGGCAGGAGTGATATTCCCAACAGTAATTAAGATGATCCGTGGACTCATTGTGTCATTAAAAAGAAATGTATGCTTACCCGATAAATTCACGAGCCATTACTTCTGGGATTCAACTTCTGGCCACTATGAGGAGGCAGAGATTCCAAAAACACCAAGAGTACTTTTTTTTCATGATTCAAATGGAGCATGTGATTTTAAACAACTTTCTAATTTACTTCTATTATATAATTTGTTTTGTTCTTCTAGTATCCTTTGTTGAAAAGGATACCTAGGTAGGCGGCTGCACATATATGCCTCATGTTATTGGTTCACCCGATGTGTTTAGCAAGCTCCCAGTAGTGCATTGCTACTTCAACAAAAAGATACAAAGTGAATGAAGCTAATTAGATAATAGAAGTAAATTGCAAAGCTGTTTAAAATTGTATTCTCCATCATAAAAGAAAAATTGTGGGTTTTATATCCCTTTAATCCTTCCCACCTCTCTCGTATGGCAGTCTTATGTATAGCAAAGCATGCAAAAGTAGAAAGGCAGGAAGGGACAAAGTATGGAAAATGAGGTGTAAACTAGAACCGCTGCCAGAAAACAAATTACATAAATGTAGATAAAATCGGCGGATCTCGTGGACTCTTACCACCATGAAATCATACATTTTTAGGGCTGCAACAACTAATCGGTAAGTTTTATCATAAAAATAGTAGTCAACAAATCTCATTATCAATTAGGTGGTCAGCAATTAGTTGGTCAGTTGCACAGCACCAGCTGCTTTAATCTGATGATCTACTGCAACTAAGATTGTGCAAAAAAAATTGAATCCGACAATAATCATCCGATTAATCGCATAGAAAAAAATAATACCATGTGCAGGAGTTCAACGGATTGAAGCAGCTGGTGCTGTGCAATTAACCAACTTATCGCTGACCACCTAATTGATAATGAGATTCTTTGATAACTATTTTTATGATCAATCTTTCCGATTAGTTGTTGCAGCCCTATACATTTTGTTTTCTTTCATAAGGTAGTCCACAAGCCATTACTAGGGAACAAATACTCAAGCTGTGGATTCAACAAGTAAGTGGGCTGGACAAATTAGAAACAAAAACATAAAAAAAAGGGTAGAATTTAGTAACGCTATGTATTTTTGAAAACACATCAAGTGGAAACTGATCTATTTGAAAGGGTTGTAATGCATTTTTAGAACAGACTTTCCTGCCTCCAAGTAAGCTTTATGAATTCTAGCCAAGAAGCGAAATTAACGGCTGTGGCCTTCTAGCCTACCGTGTACCCAAAAATAAAAAAAATAAAAAGGATTGTCTAAATCCCTTGTAGCCTTAAAGAAGAATCTTAAAGCTCTCACTACACCTGAATTATGTAGTAGCTCTTTGAATTTTGTGGATTAGAACAAAGAGAAGAATCAACAATTTTCGAAATGATGTTATTAGAAGATACCACCTTTAGTAAAAAATAACATTTAGTCCTAAAACCACCTTAACCTGGTGAAAACAGATAAGTATGCTCACAAGAAGAGCAGACAACACAGAAACTCTTCTGATTGTGTATTATATTATTTTTTATTGCTTTAGCAATCTCTTCTAAGAGTTCTAAGAGCCCCATAAACTGTCTCCCATAAGCTGCTAGACTAAATACATGTCCCCTGGCCATGATGTACCTCGTTTAAGGTGTACCTTCTAATAGCCTGCAGGCTATGCGAGTGCATGATGTTGTCCACTTGCCTTTAGATGCACCCACTCTACTTTGCTTACCCACAGCTGCAGATATATGCTTCCAGCAGAGAGCCCATCCAGTGCTGCGTACGTCACTGCAGAGGATTTAAATGTGGAGTTTATGGACGACCCAACAGGAGGAAGCTAAAGGACTAGTCCCAATGATACCTGTGGCAGGCTTGTGACTAACTCCTTCACTGTGAGTATTTGTGTCACTGCCCAATACTCCACTCTATCTTTCAGTAGCAGCTCTCTGAGGGGAAAAAACAAATTATGCTTACCAGATAATTTCATTTCCTTCTGTATGAGGAGAGTCCATGGCTTCATTACTTACTTGTGGGAAATACAGAACCTGGCCACCAGGAGGCGGCAAAGACACCCCAGCCAAAGGCTTAAATACCTCCCCAACTTCCGTCATATCCCAGTCATTCTGCCAAGGGAACAAGGAAAAGTAGGAGAAATATCAGGGTATAAATGGTGCCAGAAGAACAAAACAAAACTTAGGTCCGCCCTCCGGATAAAATGGACGGGGGCCTTAGACTCTCCTCATACAAAAGGAAAGGAAATTATCTGGTAAGCATAATTTATGTTTTCCTTCTTAATATGAGGAGTGTCCACGGCTTCATTCCTTACTTGTGGGAAACATATATCCAAGCTCCAGAGGACACTGAATGAACGGGAGGGTAAAAGTAAGGCGGACCCTATTCTGAGGGCACCACAGCCTGCAAAACCTTTCTCCAAAAGCTGCTTCAGCCGAAGCAAAAACATAAAATTGCAAGGAGGACCAAGTAGCCGCCCTACAAATCTGATCCATAGAGGCCTCATTCTTGAAGGCCCAAGAAAAAGCCACTGCTCTAGTTGAATGAGCCTTATTCCTCTGAGGAGGCTTATAACCCGCTGTCTCAAAAGCTAAGCGAATAATGCTCCTCAACCAAAAAGATAAGGAATTGGACGAGGCCCCCTACTCTTCCCAGAATAGACAACAAATAAAGAAGTCTGTCTAAACTCCTTTGTAGCCTGAAGATAGAACTTGAAGGCCCGAACTACATCCACATTATGAAGTAACCGTTCCTTCGAAGAAGGATTAGGACACAAGGAAGGAACCACAATCTCCTGATTGATGTTGCGATCTGAAACAACCTTAGGGAGAAAACAAGGCCCGAACCACATCCAAATTATGAAGTAACCGTTCCTTCGAAGAAGGATTAGGACACAAGGAAGGAACCACAATCTCCTGATTGATGTTGAGATCTGAAACAACCTTAGGGAGAAAACTTAACCCAGTACGAAGAACAGCCTTATCAGCATGAAATACTAGGTAAGGAGGCTCACATTGCAAGGCAGCCATTTCAGAGATTCTGCGCTCCGAAGCAATGGCTAGTAGAAAAACAGAATTTATGCTTACCTGCTAAATTTCTTTCTCTTACAGTGTGTCCGGTCCACGGCTTCTTCCTTACTTGTGGGATATTCTCAATCCCTACAGGAAGTGGCAAAGAGAGCACACAGCAGAGCTGTCCATATAGCTCCCCTCAGGCTCCGCCCCCCCAGTCATTCGACCGACGGTTAGGAGAAAAAGGAGAACCATAGGGTGCAGTGGTGACTGTAGTTTACAAAAATAATTTTAGACCTGACTAAATCGCCAGGGTGGGCCGTGGACCGGACACACTGTAAGAGAAAGAAATTTATCAGGTAAGCATAAATTCTGTTTTCTCTTATATTGGTGTGTCCGGTCCACGGCTTCATCCTTACTTGTGGGAACCAATACCAAAGCTTTAGGACACGGATGAAGGGAGGGAAACAGTCAGGTAACCTAAACGGAAGGCACCACTGCTTGTAAAACCTTTCTCCCAAAAATAGCCTCCGAAGAAGCAAAAGTATCGAATTTGTAAAATTTGACAAATGTATGCAGTGAAGACCAAGTCGCTGCCTTACAAATCTGTTCAACAGAAGCCTTGTTCTTGAAAGCCCATGTGGAAGCCACAGCTCTAGTGGAGTGAGCGGTAATTCGTTCAGGAGGCTGCCGTCCGGCAGTCTCATAAGCCAATCGCATGATGCTTTTCAGCCTGAAGGAAAGAGAGGTAGCAGTTGCTTTCTGACCTCTCCTCTTACCAGAATAAACGACAAACAAGGATGATGTTTGTCTGAAATCTTTTGTTGCTTCTAAATAGAATTTTAAAGCACGAACCACATCTAGATTGTGTAACTGACGTTCCTTTTTAGAAACTGGATTAGGACACAGAGAAGGAACAACTATTTCCTGGTTAATATTCTTATTGGAAACTACCTTTGGAAGAAAACCAGGCTTGGTACGCAAAACAACCTTATCTGTATGGAACACCAGATAGGGTGAGGTACACTGCAAAGCAGACAATTCAGAAACTCTTTGAGCAGAAGAAATAGCAACCAAAAACAAAACTTTCCAAGATAGTAACTTAATATCTACGGAATGTAGAGGTTCAAACGGAACCCCTTGAAGAACTGAAAGAACTAAATTTAGACTCCATGGAGGAGCCACAGGTCTGTAAACAGGTTTGATCCTAACTAAGGCCTGAACAAACGCCTGCACATCTGGCACAGCTGCCAGACGCTTATGTAACAGAATAGACAGAGCAGATATCTGTCCTTTCAACGAACTAGCTGACAATCCTTTCTCCAATCCTTCTTGGAGGAAAGATAACAACCTTGGAATCCTAATCTTACTCCACGAGTAACCCTTGGATTCGCACCAACAAAGATATTTTCACCATATCTTATGATAAATTTTCCTAGTAACAGGCTTTCTAGCCTGGATCAGAGTATCTATAACTGATTCAGAGAACCCACGCTTAGCTAGAATTAAGCGTTCAATCTCCAAGCAGTCAGTTGCAGAGAAACTAGGTTTGGATGTTTGAATGGACCTTGGATTAGAAGGTCCTGCCTCAAAGGTAGCTTCCATGGTGGAGCCGATGACATATCCACCAAGTCTGCATACCAAGTCCTGCGAGGCCACGCAGGAGCTATCAGAATTACCGAAGCCTTCTCCTGTTTGATTCTGGCTACTAGCCGAGGGAGAAGAGGAAACGGTGGAAAGACATAAGCCAGATTGAACGATCAAGGCGTTACTAGAGCATCTATCAATGTCGCCTTGGGATCCCTGGACCCGTAAAGGGGAACTTTTGAGTTCTGGCGGGACGCCATCAAGTCCAGTTCTATGTTGTCCGACTGAAATCTGATGAATTTGGCCTCCGCCAGCTGAGTTCAGGCCTGGAGCGCACTGAATATCGCTCTCAATACTAAAATGTTTATCGGGAGAAGAGATTCCTCCCGAGACCATAGACCCTGAGCTTTCAGGGAGTTCCAGACCGCACCCCAGCCTAAGAGACTGGCGTCGGTCGTGACAATGATCCACTCCGGTCTGCGGAAACTCATTCCCTGAGACAGGTGATCCTGAGACAACCACCAGAGGAGCGATTCTCTGGTTATCTGGTCCATTTGTATCTGGGGAGACAAATCTGCATAATCCCCATTCCACTGTTTGAGCATGCACAGTTGCAGTGGTCTCAAATGAATTCTGGCAAAGGGGACTGTGTCCATTGCCGCAACCATTAGACCGATTACCTCCATGCACCGAGCCACAGAAGGCTGAGGATTGGCATGAAGAACTCGACAGGAATTCGAAAGTTTTAACTTCCTGACCTCCGTCAGAAAGATTTTCATTTCTATCGAGTCTATTATTGTTCCCAGGAAGGGAACCCTTGTGACCGGGGACAGAGAACTTTTTTCTACGTTCACCTTCCACCCGTGAGATCTTAGAAAGGCCAACACAATGCCTGTATGCGCCTTTTCTCTGTGAAAAGACGACTCTTGTATTAAGATATCGTCTAGGTAAGGTGCTACTGCAATGCCCCGCGGTTTTAGAACCGCTAGAAGGGACCCTAGCACCTTCGTGAAAATTCTTGGAGCGGTGGCCAACTCGAAGGGAAGAGCCACAAACTGATAATGCTTGTCCATGAAGGCGAACCTTAGGAACTGATGGTGATCCTTGTGGATAGGAATATTCAGGTACGCATCCTTTAAATCCACGGTAGTCATATATTGACCCTCCTGGATCATCGGTAAGATTGTCCGGATAGTTTCCATCTTGAATGATGGAACTCTGAGAAATTTGTTTAGGATTTTTAAGTCCAGAATTGGCCTGAAAATTCCTTCCTTTTTGGGAACTACAAACAGGTTTGATTAAAAACCCAGTCCTCGTACTGCAGTTGGGACTGGGTGTATTACTCCCATCTTTAAAAGATCTTCTATGCAAAGTAAGAATGCCTGTCTCTTTGTCTGGTCTAAAGACAAGCGAGACATGTGGAACCTTCCCCTTGGAGGAAGGTCCTTGAATTCCAGAAGGTACCCCTGAGAGACAATTTCTAACGCCCAGGGATCCAGAACATCTCTTGCCCAGGCCTGAGCAAAGAGAGAAAGTCTGCCCCCTACTAGATCCGGTCCTGGATCAGGGGCTACCCTTTCATGCTGTCTTGGTAGCAGCAGCAGGCTTCTTGGCCTGTTTAGCCTTGTTCCAGCCTTGCATGGGTTTCCATGCAGGTTTGGACTGGGAAGCGTTAACCTCTTCCTTAGTGGCTGTAGAAGTAGAAGCGGGTCCGTTCCTGAAATTGCGAAAGGAACGAAAATTAGACTTATTTTTAGCCTTGAAAGGTCTATCTTGTGGAAGGGCATGGCGCTTTCCTCCAGTAATATCAGAAATAATCTCTTTCAACTCTGGTCCGAAAAGGGTCTTACCCTTGAAAGGAATATTAAGCAATTTTGTTTTGGACGACACATCCGCCGACCAAGATTTTAGCCAAAGCGCCCTGCGCGCCACGATTGCAAAACCAGAATTTTTCGCCGCTAATTTAGCTAACTGAAGAGCGGCATCTGTAATGAAAGAATTAGCCAACTTCAGGGCGTGAATTCTGTCCATAACCTCATCATAAGGGGTCTCCCTCTGTAGGGAGTTCTCTAGTTCCTCAAACCAAAAAGCCGCTGCAGTGGTTACAGGAATAATGCAAGAAATTGGTTGAAGAAGAAAACCTTGTTGAACAAATATTTTCTTAAGCAAACCTTCCGAATTTTTATCCATAGGATCTTTGAAAGCGCAACTGTCTTCTATTGGTATAGTGGTGCGCTTAGCTAGTGTTGAAACTGCCCCCTCCACCTTAGGGACCGTCTTAAATATAGGGGGGGGGGGGGGAACAAAAGGTACACCTGGTCTCTCCCACTCCCTGGTCACAATATCCGCCACCCTCTTAGGTATCGGAAATGCATCAGTGTGTACCGGGACCTCTAAGAATTTGTCCATTTTACACAATTTTTCTGGGACCACCAAGGGGTCACAATCATCTAGCGTAGCTAAAACCTCCTTAAGCAGGGCGCGGAGGTGCTCTAGCTTAAATTTAAATGCTATAGTATCTGGCTCTGCCTGCTGAGCAACTTTTCCTGAGTCAGAAATTTCTCCCTCAGACAGGCCCTCCCTCACCGCCAAGTCAGATTGATGTGAGGGCACTACAGATAAATTAACCGCTGCGTCTGATTGCTCATTTTCTGTATTTAAAACTGAGCTATCGCGCTTTCTTGGAAATGCTGGCAGTTTCGATAAAAAAGCTGCAAGAGAATTATCCATGACTGCTGCTAATTGCTGCAAAGTAACAGGGATCGATGCGCTAGATGTGCTGGGCATCGCCTGCGCGGACATAACTGGTGTTGACACAGAAGGGGAAGATAAAATACTCTCCTCGTTACCTTCAGCTAAAGATACATCTTGGGCTACATTTTTAAGTGTCATTGTATGGTCCTTAAACTGCTTGGACGCTATAGCACACTTCAAACATAAATTCAATGGGGGTACCGCCATGGCTTTTAAACATATAGAACAAGCGCTATCTGAAGGCTCAGACATGTTTGACAGACTTAGACAGCACTAAAATGCAATAAAAAATACTTTTGACAAAAACGTTACTGTGTCTTTAAATAATAAAAGTGCACACTTTATTACCAAAACATCAAATAACCATCAAGGAAACGTCCGATTTTAATGAAATTTTCACCACATTATCCTAATGCTTTGAAAAGATTGCACACAAATTTTCAGCTCAATTAACCCCTTAATGCCCAAGCCGGAGCTAAAACATGAATTTGACCGGTTAAACACACTACAGTATTATGCCACAGCTTCTGCTGAGGCTTTTACCGTCCTTAGGGATTATTTGGAGTAGAAATAAGCCTGTCTGAAGTCCCTCTGAAGTCTCTGGACACCACACGTGAGGCTGCATGAACTGTCTTGTCAAAAACAACTGCGCAACTGAGGCGCGAAAAACATAATTTATGCTTACCTGATAAATTCCTTTCTCCTGTAGTGTAGTCAGTCCACGGGTCATCCATTACTTATGGGATTATATCTCCTCCCTAACAGGAAGTGCAAGAGGATCACCCAAGCAGAACTGCTATATAGCTCCTCCCCTCTACGTCATACCCAGTCATTCGACCGAAACCAAACGAGAAAGGAGAAACTATAGGGTGCAGTGGTGACTGGAGTTGAATTTAAAATTTAGACCTGCCGTAAAAACATGGCGGGCCGTGGACTGACTACACTACAGGAGAAAGGAATTTATCAGGTAAGCATAAATTATGTTTTCTCCTGTTAAGTGTAGTCAGTCCACAGGTCATCCATTACTTATGGGATACCAATACCAAAGCTAAAAGTACACGGATGACGGGAGGGACAGGCAGGATCTTTACACGGAAGGAACCACTGCCTGTAGAACCTTTCTCCCAAAAACAGCCTCCGAAGACGCAAAAGTGTCAAATTTGTAAAATTTCGAAAAAGTGTGAAGTGAAGACCAAGTTGCAGCCTTGCAAATCTGTTCAACAGAGGCCTCATTCTTAAAGGCCCAAGTGGAAGCCACAGCTCTAGTAGAATGAGCTGTAATCCTTTCAGGAGGCTGCTGTCCAGCAGTCTCATAGGCTAAACGTATTATGCTACGAAGCCAAAAAGAGAGAGAGGTAGCCGAAGCTTTTTGACCTCTCCTCTGTCCAGAATAAACGACAAACAGGGAAGAAGTTTGACGAAAATCCTTGGTTGCCTGCAAATAAAATTTCAGGGCACGGACGACGTCCAGATTGTGCAGAAGTCGTTCCTTCTTTGAAGAAGGGTTAGGGCACAATGATGGAACAACAATCTCTTGATTGATATTCTTGTTAGTGACTACCTTAGGTAAGAACACAGGTTTAGTATGCAGAACTACCTTGTCTGAATGAAAAATCAGATAAGGAGAATCACAATGTAAGGCCGATAACTCAGAGACTCTTCGAGCCGAGGAAATAGCCATTAAAAACAGAACTTTCCAAGATAACAGCTTGATATCAATGGAATGAAGGGGTTCAAACGGAACACCTTGCAAAACGTTAAGAACTAAGTTTAAGCTCCACGGCGGAGCAACAGTCTTAAACACAGGCTTAATCCTAGCCAAAGCCTGACAAAAAGCATGAACGTCTGGAACTTCTGACAGACGTTTGTGTAAAAGGATAGACAGAGCTGAGATCTGTCCCTTTAACGAACTAGCAGATAAGCCCTTTTCTAAACCTTCTTGTAGAAAAGACAATATCCTCGGAATCCTAACCTTACTCCATGAGTAACTCTTGGATTCGCACCAATATAAGAATTTACGCCATATTTTATGGTAAATTTTCCTGGTAACAGGTTTCCTAGCCTGTATTAAGGTATCAATCACTGACTCTGAGAATCCCCGCTTTGATAGAATAAAGCGTTCAATCTCCATGCAGTCAGCCTCAGAGAAATTAGATTTGGATGTTTGAAAGGACCCTGAATCAGAAGGTCATGTCTCAGAGGCAGAGACCATGGTGGACAGGACGACATGTCCACTAGATCTGCATACCAGGTCCTGCGTGGCCACGCAGGCGCTATTAGAATCATCGATGCTCTCTCCTGTTTGATCCTGGCAATCAATCGAGGAAGCATCGGGAAGGGTGGAAACACATAAGCCATGTTGAAAACCCAAGGTGCTGTCAGAGCATCTATCAGTACCGCTCCCGGGTCCCTGGACCTGGATCCGTAACAAGGAAGCTTGGCGTTCTGGCGAGACGCCATGAGATTCAGATCTGGTTTGCCCCAATGATGAAGCAGTTGGGCAAACACCTCCGGATGAAGTTCCCACTCCCCCGGATGAAAAGTCTGGCGACTTAGGAAATCCGCCTCCCAGTTCTCCACACCTGGGATGTGGATCGCTGACAGGTGGCAAGAGTGAGACTCTGCCCAGCGAATTATCTTTGAGACTTCCATCATCGCTAGGGAACTCCTTGTCCCTCCCTGATGGTTGATGTAAGCCACAGTCGTGATGTTGTCCGACTGAAACCTGATGAACCTCAGAGTTGCTAACTGAGGCCAAGCCAGAAGAGCATTGAAAACTGCTCTTAATTCCAGAATGTTTATTGGAAGGAGTCTCTCCTCCTGAGTCCATGATCCCTGAGCCTTCAAGGAATTCCAGACAGCGCCCCAACCTAGCAGGCTGGCGTCTGTTGTTACAATCGTCCAATCTGGCCTGCTGAAGGGCATCCCCCTGGACAGATGTGGCCGAGAAAGCCACCATAGAAGAGAATCTCTGGTCTCTTGATCCAGATTTAGCATAGGGGACAAATCTGAGTAATCCCCATTCCACTGACTTAGCATGCACAATTGCAGCGGTCTGAGATGCAGGCGTGCAAAAGGTACTATGTCCATTGCCGCTACCATTAAGCCGATTACCTCCATGCATTGAGCCACTGACGGGTGTTGAATGGAATGAAGGACACGGCAAGCATTTAGAAGTTTTGATAACCTGTCCTCTGTCAGATAAATTTTCATTTCTACAGAATCTATAAGAGTCCCTAAGAAGGGAACTCTTGTGAGTGGCAATAGAGAACTCTTTTCTAAGTTCACCTTCCACCCATGCGACCTTATAAATGCCAGAACTAACTCTGTATGAGACTTGGCAGTTTGGAAACTTGACGCTTGTATCAGAATGTCGTCTAGGTACGGAGCTACCGCTATTCCTCGCGGTCTTAGTACCGCCAGAAGAGAGCCCAGAACCTTTGTAAAGATTCTTGGAGCTGTAGCTAACCCGAAGGGAAGAGCTACAAACTGGTAATGCCTGTTTAGGAAGGCAAACCTTAGATACCGGTAATGATCCTTGTGAATCGGTATGTGAAGGTAGGCATCCTTTAAATCCACTGTGGTCATGTACTGACCCTCTTGGATCATAGGTAAGATGGTCCGAATAGTTTCCATTTTGAACGATGGAACTCTTAGGAATTTGTTTAGGATCTTTAAGTCCAAGATTGGTCTGAAGGTTCCCTCTTTTTTGGGAACCACAAACAGATTTGAGTAAAACCCTTGTCCGTGTTCCGACCGCGGAACTGGGTGGATCACTCCCATTAGTAAAAGGTCTTGTACACAGCGTAGAAACGCCTCTTTCTTTATCTGGTTTGCTGACAACCTTGAAAGATGAAATCTCCCTTTTGGAGGAGAAGCTTTGAAGTCCAGAAGATATCCCTGAGATATGATCTCTAACGCCCAGGGATCCTGGACATCTCTTGCCCAAGCCTGGGCGAAGAGAGAAAGTCTGCCCCCCACTAGATCCGTTTCCGGATCGGGGGCCCTCACTTCATGCTGTCTTAGGGGCAGCAGCAGGTTTCCTGGCCTGCTTGCCCTTGTTCCAGGACTGGTTAGGTTTCCAGCCCTGTCTGTAGTGAGCAACAGTTCCTTCCTGTCTTGGAGCGGAGGAAGTTGATGCTGCTCCTGCCTTGAAGTTACGAAAGGCACGAAAATTAGACTGTTTAGCCCTTGGTTTGGCCCTGTCTTGAGGCAGGGCATGGCCCTTACCTCCAGTAATGTCAGCGATAATTTCTTTCAAACCGGGCCCGAATAATGTCTGCCCTTTGAAAGGAATGTTAAGCAATTTAGATTTAGAAGTCACATCGGCTGACCAGGATTTAAGCCACAGCGCTCTACGCGCTTGAATGGCGAATCCGGAGTTCTTAGCCGTAAGTTTAGTTAAGTGTACTACGGCATCAGAAATAAATGAATTAGCTAGCTTAAGGACTTTAAGCTTGTCTATAATCTCATCCAATGGAGCTGTGCTAAGGGTCTCTTCCAGAGACTCAAACCAGAATGCCGCCGCAGCCGTGACAGGCGCAATGCATGCAAGGGGTTGTAATATAAAACCTTGCTGAACAAACATTTTCTTAAGGTAACCCTCTAACTTTTTATCCATTGGATCTGAAAAAGCACAGCTATCCTCCACCGGGATAGTGGTGCGCTTAGCCAGAGTAGAAACTGCTCCCTCCACCTTAGGGACCGTCTGCCATAAGTCCCGTGTGGTGGCGTCTATTGGAAACATTTTTCTAAATATAGGAGGGGGTGAAAAAGGCACACCGGGTCTATCCCACTCCTTGTTAACAATTTCTGTAAGCCTTTTAGGTATAGGAAAAACGTCAGTACACGCCGGTACCGCAAAATATTTATCCAGCCTACATATTTTCTCTGGAATTGCAACCGTGTTACAATCATTCAGAGCCGCTAATACCTCCCCTAGTAATACACGGAGGTTCTCAAGCTTAAATTTAAAATTTGAAATGTCTGAGTCCAGTTTACTTGGATCAGATCCGTCACCCACAGAATGAAGCTCTCCGTCCTCATGTTCTGCAAATTGTGACGCAGTATCAGACATGGCTCTATTATTATCAGCGCACTCTGTTCTTACCCCAAAGTGTCGCGTTTACCCCTAAATTCTGGCAATTTAGATAGTACTTCAGTCATAACATTAGCCATGTCTTGCAAAGTGATTTGTATGGGCCGCCCTGATGTACTTGGCACCACAATATCACGCACCTCCTGAGCGGGAGGCGAAGGTACTGACACGTGAGGAGAGTTAGTCGGCATAACTTCCCCCTCGTTGTCTGGTGATAATTTCTTTACATGTACAGATTGGCTTTTATTTAAAGTAGCATCAATGCAATTAGTACACAAATTTCTATTGGGCTCCACATTGGCCTTTAAACATAGTGAACAAAGAGATTCATCTGTGTCAGACATGTTTAAACAGACTAGCAATGAGACTAGCAAGCTTGGAAAATACTTTTCAAATAAATTTACAAGCAATATAAAAAACGCTACTGTGCCTTTAAGAAGCACAAAAAGCTGTCACAGTTGAAATAACAATGAACCAAATTAGTTATAGCAACCAAATTTTCACAGTAAATGTATTAAGTTAGCAAAGGATTGCACCCACCAGCAAATGGATGATTAACCCCTTAATACCCAAAAACGGATAACAATTTAATATTAACGTTTTTATCACAGTCAAAACACACTATCACAGGTCTGCTGTGAGTGATTACCTCCCTCAAAACTAGTTTTGGAGACCCCTGAGCTCTGTAGAGACGTCCTGGATCATGGAGGAAGAAATAGGAAGACTGTGACTAAATTTTTACTGCGCAATAAAGCGCTAAAATAGGCCCCTCCCACTCATATTACAACAGTGGGGAAGCTCAGTAAACTGATTTTATTCAGAAACAAACGACAGCCATGTGGTAAAAATCATGCCCATAAAGTTTTATCACCAAGTACCTCAGAAAAAAACGATTAACATGCCAGTAAACGTTTTAAAAATGAAATTATGAAATGTTATTAATAAGCCTGCTGCTAGTCGCTTTCACTGCAGTGTAGGCTCAAATATTACTTAAATATACACAGTATTTTCTTAGTGAAATTCCATTCCCCAGAAATACCTCAGAGTATACATACATACATATCAGCCTGATACCAGTCGCTACTACTGCATTTAAGGCTGCACTTACATTACATCGGTATTAGCAGTATTTTCTCAGTCAATTCCATTCCTTAGAAAATAATATACTGCAACATACCTCCTTGCAGGTGAGCCCTGCCTGCTATCCCCTGTTCTGAAGTTACCTCACTCCTCAGAATGGCCGAGAACAGCAAGTGGATCTTAGTTACGACCGCTAAGATCATAGACAAACTCAGGTAGATTCTTCTTCTAATGCTGCCTGAGAAGAAACAACACACTCCGGTGCTGTTTAAAATAACAAACTTTTGATTGCAGAAATAAAAACTAAGTTTAACAACCACAGTCCTCTCACACGTCCTATCTATTAGTTAGGTGCAAGAGAATGACTGGGTATGACGTAGAGGGGAGGAGCTATATAGCAGCTCTGCTTGGGTGATCCTCTTGCACTTCCTGTTAGGGAGGAGATATAATCCCATAAGTAATGGATGACCCGTGGACTGACTACACTTAACAGGAGAAATGAGGCCTCCTCCCTTTACATTACAAAGTGCTGGGGCCTTTCTGAGGAGATTAGGAGTCTAATCAAATGCCAGGCGAATAAAAAACCCCATAAGCATTTTTATAAGTCACAAAAACACCTAAACTATAAATAATTATGCTAAGAAGCAATCGATTAAGCCCAAAATAGTGTCAACCAGCAATTAAGCCCTTTATTTAAGCCATTATTTTATACATAGTCTAAGAAACATGGCTTACCTTCCCCTATGGGGATTACTGACAGTCTTCTAGCATTACTGGGTTTTGTTAGAAAAATGACTGATCATACCTGAAGCAGTTAAGCCTGCAAACTGTTCCCCCCAACTGAAGTTCTCCTGTATTCAACAGTCCTGCCTGGTAACAGCAATGGATTTTAGTTACAGATGCTAAAATCATAGTTACTGATGCTAAAATAGTACAAGCCGGCACTATTTTAAAATAACAAACTTTTGATAGAAGAAATAAAAACTACAAACTAACACCACAAACTCTTTACCACCCCCGTGGAGATGCTACTTGTTTAGAGCGGCAAAGAGAATGACTGGGGGGCGGAGCCTGAGGGGAGCTATATGGACAGCTCTGCTGTGTGCTCTCTTTGCCACTTCCTGTAGGGATTGAGAATATCCCACAAGTAAGGATGAAGCCGTGGACCGGACACACCAATGTAAGAGAAAAGAACCTTCCAAGACAGTAATTTTTTTATTGAGGTTGTGCGAAAACATTACAACTTATATAAGACATGTCAATAAAACAAACATGAATGGTACATTCAGTTCACAGATACTTAGGTATTCACATCCGATAGCCAATGATCCTCCAAAATGTATCCCAGCTAAAATCATACTCTGAGTAGAGACCACTGATTCCCCAGGTTGCCAGTCAATGTCCAAACATTCCTCACACTGCCCCTTAACATCACAAATATTCTCTGCTCGGACACTCTCTTCTAAATTGTTCGATTTATTAGGCATCTGACCTGCTACATACCCAGAAAGTGAGCCGTCAGTGACCTCCGAACAGCAGAGCACCAAGGAGGACAAGCTTGTCACAGAGGGTGGCGGACGCTGGGGCCCCAAAGCGTTGCCTCCATAGAACTCACCAATCTCACTATCTTTGTCCCTCTGAGTTGGAGGAACATCAGTAGGCGACCGATATATCGGTGTTGCTGTAGTAGGCGGGCAATTTCCAGCAGCAGCAGGGTATTGGGATCCATAGTAGGTGTTAGACACTGACTGCTCTGATGATCGCTGCGGAAACTCGTGCTGGCCCGTGTGCTCAGTCGCCTGAAAAGTAAAAACTGAAATCTAGACTAGGGTATTGGAGTTTGCCATATCCCAAAATGGCCACGCAGCAGGCAGTGCATTCGACTCAGAGAGCGCTGCTGTAAAGTTCCATCCCAATTACACCTCACTTCACCCACTTCTGTACAGGTCTGCCCCTCAAATGAGTGGGAGAGGTAATCAGGGTAGCACAGTCTCTTTGGCTAGGTCTCCACAGGATCCCGAGATATGGCTGCTCCACGAGGTGTTCACATAAGGGCCTCTCATAAAGTGTGTTGTTTCCCCTGACACAAGTCTCCGTTTCTCTTGTCCAAGTGCCTTAACACTTTGGCCAAACTGTAAATTAGACTGGTCAGAGCGCTCAGTTATAGTTTTAAGAATAGTAGTTAGCCGGAGCTATGAGATTGTATGACCGCTCCGTCCTGTTGCTGGCTCCGCCCCCCAAGACAGTAATTTAATGTCAACTACATACATAGGCTCGAACTGAGCCTTCTGCAAAACTTTAAGAACAAGATTTAAACTCCAAGGAGGAGCACTAGATCTAAACACAGGCCTGATCTAGCCAGAGCCTGATCAAATGACTTAACATCTGGAAGCTCAGCGAGCCTCTTGTGCAGTAAAACAGATAGGGCCGAAATCTGTCCCTTAAGGGAGCTAGCAGAAAAGCCCTTCTCCAAACCATCCTGGAGAAAAGAAAGGATCCTGGAAACCCTGACCTTTTGACAGGGGAATCTACGCTCTTCACACCAGAATAAGTAAGTTCTCCACACCTTATGATAGATGCGACGAGTAAACGGCTTACAAGCTTGAATGAGAGTATCAACAACGCTCTCCGAGAAACCTCTTTTGGTTAGGACTAAGCGTTCAATCCCCACGCAGTCAGCCTCAGAGAATCTAGATTTTGATGAACAAAGGGAACCAGCAGATCCCTGCGACAAGGTAACTTCCATGGAGGAGATGACAACATCCCCACTAGATCCGCGAACCACATCCTTCGCGGCCAAGACGGAGCAATCAGTATCCCTGATGCCCGCTCCTGCTTGATGCAGGCCACTACTCGAGGAAGGAAAGGTAATGGCGGCAAAAGGTATATTAGACTGAACCTCCAAGGCACCACTAATGCATCTATTAGCTCTGCCTGAGGATCCCTGGATCTCGACCCATACTTGGGTAGCTTGCTATTGAGACGGGGCACCATGGGATCTATCTCCGGAGTCCCCCAGATGTTGCACAACTTCGCAAACACCTCGGGATGGAGAGACCATTGCCCGGATGAACAAATTGTCTGCTGAGAAAATCCGCTTCCCAGTTGTCCATAACCGGAATGTGGATCGCTGACAGCGAACAGTTGTGGGCCTCCGCCCACTCCAGAATCCGAGATACCTCCCTCATTGCTAGGGAGCTCCTTGTTCCTCCCTGGTGGTTGATGTAAGCCACCGAGGTGATATTGTCTGATTGGAATCTGATAAACTGGGACGAACCCAGACGGGGCCAAGCCTTCAGAGCGTTGAAGATTGCTTAAAGTTCCAGAATGTTGATCGGAAGAGAGCTCTCCTCCCGAGACCAAAGGCCCTGAGCCTTCTTGGCTCCACAAAATGCTCCCCATCCCGAGAGTCTTGCATCTGTAGTCACAATCTCCCAGGATGGTCTTTAAAAGGATGTCCCTTGGGACAGGTGACCTGGACAGAGCCACTAAGAGCGATTCTCTCGACCAGCTGTCCAGAGAAATCTATTGAGACAGATCCGAATTACCGTCCCACTGTCTCAGCATGCACAGTTGTAATGGTCTGAGGCGGAACCTGGCAAAGGGAACTATGTCCATGCTGGACACCATGAGACCAATCACCTCCATACACTGCGCCACAAAGGGCCTTGAGGAGGTCCAGAGGGCAAGACATGCCAAAGCCAGCTTGTAGAGTCTCTGGTCTAAAAAATATGCTCATGACTAGTGAGTCTATTATAGTGCCCATGAATTCTACCCTGGTGCTTGGAATAAGAGTACTCTTTTCTAAGTTTATCTTCCATCCGTGGGATCGAAGGAGAGAAAAGATTCTGAATGTTCTTCTGCTAGACAAAAGGATGGTGCTTGTACCAGAATATCTTCCAAGAAAGGTGCTACTGCAATGCCCTGGGTTCTAGCCACGGCAAGAGAGCCCCCAGAACCTTTGAAAATCCTTGGGTCAGTAGCTAGGCCAAACAGAAGAGCAATACACTGGAAGTGCTGGTCCAGGAAGGCAAACCTTAGGAACTAAAAGTGTTTGCTGTGGATTGGGTCATGAAGGTAAGCATCCTTCAGATCTATTGTGGTTATGAACCGTCCCTTCTAGACTAAGGGAAGGATAGACCTTTTCGTCTCCATTTTGAACGAGGTGACGTTCAGAAACTTGTTTAAACACTTTAGGTCCAGAATCGGACGGAAAGTTTCCTCCTTTTTTGGGACCACGAAAAGGTTTGAGTAGTATCCCAAGCCTTGTTCCTCTATGGGAACCGGGACAATGACTCCTAAAGTAAGACAGATCCCGGGTGCACCCCAGAAAGGCCTCCCTCTTCTGTGGTTTTGATGACAGATTTGAAAGGAGGAATCTGCCCTTGGACGGAAGAGACTCAAACCCAATTCTGTAACCCTGAGCAATGACCTCCAGGACTCAAGTATCCTGCACATCCCTGAACCAAGCTTCCGAGAAGAGCGAAATTCTGCCCCCTACCTGATCCATAGATGGAGCAGGGGCGACCCCTTCATGCTGATTTAGTCTCAGCGGGCTTCTTGCTCTGCTTAAACTTATTCCAGGACTGAGTCGGCTTCCCAGTCTTAGGTTGCTCGGTCTTAGCGGAGGATTGCCGACGCTGGGACTTGTCAGAACGAAAGGAATGAAAATGATTAGGTTGTCCCTTAGATCCCTTGCCTCCTTCTATCGAGAATAATATCAAGTGGACCTTCCACCACGATCAATTCCGATAAGGAGTCACACCAGTAGGTAGCCGCTCCCGCTGGTTGAAATAAATATCCTGAATGTTAAAACACCTTTCTTAACAGAGTTTCCATCTTTTTATCCATGGGCTCTTTAAACGACGAACTATGCTCCAGTGGGATAATATTGTGCGTTTTGCAAGCGTGGCGACAGGGCCGTCCACTTTAGGGACGGAACCCCACAACTTTAATTGAGAGTCCGGAACCGGGAACAATTTCTTAAAAGCAGATGAAGGGGTGAGGGAAGATCCAATCCTCTCCTATTAGTTCTTAATAATGTTTGCCATCTTTACAGGAACAGAAAAAGTCCGAGGAACAACCCTGTCTTCGTAAACTCTATCCAGTTTAGGAATTGAAGGTCTGTCAGGCAGTTTGGCCTCTGGAACCTCTAAGGTAGCCAAAACTTCCTTTAAAAGAAAACGAAAGTGCTCCATCCTAAACCTAAAATCTGGTACCTCCGCAATCTGAGTCTTAGAGGCAGCCGATTCTGCTATAGCCAATAAACTGGATGATGACCCCTGGGAAGGATAGCAATATTTGACTTTTTGCTTGCGCTTAGCAGGGCGAGGTAAAGCACTAATGGCCGCAGACACCGCCGTTTGTAACTGTACAGTGAAGTCTGGAGGTAAAAGGCCTCCTCTAGACGGAGGATCAGGCGTGCTATGGGAAACTGCATGTGTATTAGGAGATTAAAGCCTCCTCACAATATAAACAGGCATTAGTCTTTGGTATAGAGGGAGTACCCTCTAAAACGTCAGTCCTCCATAGCTATGGGCTATGTCCTAATATAAAAGTAGCTAACGTTATAATGTATTAATATATAAAACGGCACCTTTATACCCCCAATAGCTGGGGCATTCACCACCTCCTATGACCCAGGCACACAAAAACAAACTGCTTCTCTCCGATAACCAGCATGGTCAGAGTAGGAAATGAAGCTACGACCACAGCCGGTCACATGGTGTGCAACCTAGGACCACCTCCGCTAAGGAAAAGCGTGCCATGCTTGTAAAGCTGCGCCTCTGAAGTAACCTGTATGTTTCAACCTCAGCCTAAGAGCCTCAGAAAACATCTTACACATGATTCAGTATAATCAAATACAAATTTATGAGCTCTATCCCCACTGTTCAATAATCCCCCCTAAGGATATTAACCCTTGATTCCATACAGATAAAAGGAGCCACACTGTGACCCTGTCTTCTTGCGTTATCATGTGTGTATAAATAAATGAGATGATCTTACCGGAATCTATGCCGCGGAACAGAAACACAGCCTCTTAAGTTTGACAGTCTTGTAGCATCGCTCCTGACATGGACTTGAGTGATGGAAGCAGGCAGTGAAACTCGTCAACACTGATTGCTTAGGAGCATCTCCAGACTCTAACTTTCGTCAATGCTCTCACTGAGAGGCTGACAATACTACTTAAAACTCCAGTCCCATTTCAAAGGGTAGATACCCTTCATAAGGAACTACTCTGAATCCTCTGAAACTTCTCTGCCATCCTCCTGTGACGAAAGGCAAAGAATGACTGGGCTATGAGGAAAGTGGGGGAGGTATTTAAGCCTTTGGCTGGGGTGTCTTTGCCGCCTCCTGGTGGCCAGGTTCTGTATTTTCCACAAGTTAGGAATGAAGCCGTGCACTCTCCTCATATTAAGAAGGAAATGGGCATCAAACCAGTCTGAGGACCCTTCTCAATCAAGAATCTCGAGCAACTCAATTCTTTCCCTTCCTCCTGGGAGGCAAAGATAAGAACTGGTAAACCAGAGAGGTGGGAAGGATTAAGTACTCTAGGAGTTTTTAGAATCTTAGTGGCCAAAAGTAATGGCTTGTGGACTCTCACCACCTTATGAAATAAATTAGTATTATATCTTCTGATGATCTTTTTTTAAATAAATGCCATATTAACATATAGGTTTTAATTTGTCTATGTTTTCATATTTTTGTTAATACCTATAATACTATTACAACTCGCCTATGACCAGTATATTTAAACGGTCAGTCTAATTTTTTGATTGTTTAGAAAGATGGATAATACCTTCATTACCCATTCTCCAGTTTTGCATAACCAACACTGTTATATTAATAAAAATGTTACCTGCGATTCCCTTGTATCTAAGCCTCTGTAGACTGCTCCCTTGTCTCAGTTCTTTTGACAGACATTCGTTTTAGCCAATCAGTAGTGACTCATAAATAACTAAATTTTATTTATATGGCACACAGGAACCAGGAGTGTATCTGTGAAAAACTTTCAAAATGCACTTAGATAAGAGGCAGCCTTCAACGGATTGGAAATCAGTTTATGAACCTACCTAGGTTTAGCTTTCAACAAAGAATACAAACAAAACAAAGTAAATTTAATAATAAAAGTAAATCAGAAGCTGTTTAAAATTGCATGCCCTATCTCAGTGGTTTTCAAAGTGTTAGGTGGTGGACCTACCCTTGGATGGAATTTACAAGAGAACGCCCCCTCCCATAATAAATGTTACTTTAATTTTTCCATTTAAAGAAAATTTTAATATTTATTTAATTTAAGTTCTAATTTGTGGGAATTTATATTTGATCCAGGGTTCACACACAGATCCCAAGAGCTGATTCTGCTATACCAACAGAGATCTTCACTCGCATATAAATTTGCACTTTGTTACTTCTGTGTTAAACACAAGTTATGATCAAGACGACAAACTCAAGGCTGTGAGCAATTTTAACCTCAGTGCTGATCTTCAACCTATATCCTGCCTTTGCCTTATCCCACCATGTAATTATCAGCTCTTACAAAATGTTCTATGTTTTGAAAAGTCAGCTGCTGCTTGTGGTTTCTATAAGAGAGTCTGAAGTGTCACTGTCCCTGCACTTGCCCTCATATGTTCTTGCACCCCCCTCGGGGAGGCCGCCCCACTGCCCTATCTGAATCATGAAAGTTTAATTTTGACTTGATTGTTCCTTTAATTTTAGCTCTCGGGAGAAACTGTTGCCAACTCTAAAAACATTCCAGGACAGAAAAGATTACTGATCTATCAAGTGCTATCTAAAGAAAACTAAAGTTTGGTAACATTCATATTCATTCAGACAAAGGACTTTCATGCCTATTCATTGACTGCTGTTGATGCCAGTTTAATGCACAGGGGAAGTTTTAGGTTCTAAAGCATTAATTATGCTTACCTGATAATTTTCTTTTCTTCAGATGGAAAGAGTCCATAGCTGCATTCATTACTTTTGGGAATTCAGAACCTGGCCACCAGGAGGAGGCAAAGACACCCGGCCAAAGGCCCAAATACCTCTCCCACTTCCCTCATCCCCAAGTCATTCTGCCGAGGAACAAGGAACAGTAGAAATAACAGGGTGAAAAGGTGCCAGAAGAATAAAAATAACAGACGCCACATAGAAAAACACGGGCGGGGAGCTGTCCATCTGAAGAAAAGAAAATCAGGTATCAGGTAAGCATAATTTATGTTTTTCTTCATAAATGGAAAGAGTCCACAGTTGCATTCATTACTTTTGGGAAAACAATACCCAAGCTATAGAGGACACTAAATGCAAAATGGGAGGGTACAAAAGGCGGCCCATTCTGAGGGCACCAGGCCTACAAACCCTACCCAAGAAAACCTGCTTCGTCCAAAGCCGATAAAGCTTAGAAAAAGGAAAAAGACCACAAAGACACTGACCCGCAGATAGTCCATAAGAACTTGCTAGAGACCGCAGAAAGGACTCGACCGAGCCAACCCACATCCAGGAGAGACCGCCGCTCAGCAGTCGGTCCCCAACGCCCCACCCCTTACTAGAGAAAGGGATCAAGCACCAAAAACTCCCCAAAAAAGGAGAAAACATGAAAGAAAAAATCAAGGATCCCCGAAGGGACCCCAAATAAAGTGCAACCGGTTCCAAATGAAAAAAGGAACCCCAAGAACCAAGCTCACAGAGTCCCGAAATGGTCTTGAGGAACAGGCAGGCAACAAGAAACCACAGCACCCACAGTGGGTATGCAAACTCTCAGCCTTCAGGTAGTGAAGCCGCTAAGCTCACCACTAGACCAAAACAGCAGGCCAGACCCAGGAATACACAGAAACCACAAGGTTAAGACCGGGAACAGAAACCGAGAAGAAAACTTCTCCTAAATACAATGTAACCGCATCTTAAAAGACAACTGAAGACAGCAAGCCAAGAAAAGTGAACACCTGAGTCAACCAACACGCTACAGTCATACCAGGATGACTCTGAAAAAGAACACTTGCCAGCAAGTAAGAGCAACTGAAAAGAGACTGCTAAACAGTGGGCACACCACAAGCTATCCAAAAGCCATCAGTCCTTCTCAAATATCTTGAACATAGAGAAAGCACAAAACCTCAAGAAGGCTCACCGAACCTTAAAAGGCCAGAGGACAACAACATATTTTAGATCCTGCTCCACACCAGACCAGCCCAAGTGAAAGGCAAGTCTGAAAAACAGGGGAACAGAAAGGATCCCAAACACCAACCCCTAGGGAAGGATGGAATGGGGTGAACTTGTCACAGCCACAGAACTGGGGTGCTAACCCAAGAGCTCCCTCAAATAGGTACTGCCAAAGATAACCCATAGGAGATGAACATCGCAAATGCAGAAGATTCCTATGAGAACCCATCATAACTGACAGTCTCAACATGAAGATTCAAATCTCCACAGAAAGAACAGCACAAGCCAGGAAAGCAAACTGCTCACCCTTACAGGATAAAAAATACCTGTTCCAACTTCCTGCGCACAAGACAGGACAACAACCCTCCAAAGAGAGGAACCCCCCCCCTCTTCATAAGAAGGACCAAACAACCCCCCCAAAGGGAAGGGCACATATAAGAACAGTGCACATGCTCACAAGGCATGAGCCAAATCTGCTGAAAACAAAAGCCGAATGAAACACAGAGAGAAATCCCCATGAAGGGGAATATACATTGTACAAAGGACAAGGCAAGCCATAAGTAGCGCATCCGAGAGCGCCCAGAACCTGGCCAAGCTGCTAGCAGGCTTAACTAGCCATTCCTTAGGCCACAGCCTATGTGTCCTGGGAAAAACTGACCAGCCACAGGATCATAAGCTTCCGAATTTCCAGAAAGATCCCAAGCAAAACTATATGCCCGAGCCCCAGAATTGTTTAAAACAAACACCCCAGGGAACACGAATACCCCGTCTGAAAAATCAGACCTCACCGGGGAATAACCCGGAGAACAAGATTCACCTACCAATCTCACCCCCTACAAGAGTCCAAACACTCCAAAAAGGAGCTGGAGCACGACAGAGGCGTGCAAGACTTCTAGAGACCAAGGGAGAACCTCGAGGAGCAAAGTCACTTGAAGAGCGAGTAGAACAAAGGCAAGTCTCCATATCTCCTCAAAGTACGCAACCGGAGGACCACACCCAATGATAAAGAATGCAGAGCATCCCAAACCCCGGTATAACAAAACCCCCAAGCGAAGCTCGAAGAAGAAGACAACATAGCCTAACGTCCCTGATAGGAAAACAAACTCCTGAATAAGGAAAAACTACACGGCCCTCCCCAGAAAGCAGTTAAAACCGCTAAGGAGAAACGGACAAGGCCCAGAAATCTCGACCTGGGGGAAGAGAACCTCAAAAGGAACAAGTCAAAAAAGGACAATACGAAGGAGCCCCTGAAAGGCAAGACTGACAGGGCCGGCGGCAAGGAGGCCCAGAGTCCTCCACCTCCCAACCCATGCAGGGAAGGAAACGCTCCTTTTTCCAACGAAATAACGGAAGACAGAGTATGTCGCAGCGGAACTTCAACGAGTCCCAGTCGACAAGCTAGAGGGGCTAATAAGGACTGGACCAATCCCTCATGCCTCACGGACCCTCAGGCCCTCACAGAATGCTTAGCTAAATAACACAAATAATAATGTGAACACTCGGCGCCTCAACCGGACCAGCCAGGCAGAACAGGCGCCACGTGTCTGAAATAGGCCGCAAGACAGGACCAGCCTGAAACTCAAGGTTGATACTGTCCAGGCCACAAACAGTCATTCCCAGGGATGGGGAATAGACAGCAATTATTTATTTTTTTAAACATAGGACTAACATGTCCTCACATCAAACAAACTTCCGTAGAAGTAAACTGTGCGATCAAAAATCGCGAGTATCGATTCCAGAAAAACATTCTGAAGGAAATACATAAACCTGAGCTCAAATAAATAATCATCCTAAAAATAAAAGCTAAGGCAACCCTTAGCTTATCGCCCAAGAAGAACAGACACACCCGCAGGACCGGGATCATGTTCTTCCAGATCAGGACTAGAAAGGATACTCAATAAACAAGGCTATAAGAAGATTACTTCATCCTCATATCGCTAATTCTGCAAGCCATTCGAAGTAGAAGACTGAAAATTCCCATATCCGTTAAGGATGGGCTACTCCAACAACGCCAGAACGTGCCTCAAAAGGACACAAAGGCGCGCCAGTCTAACGAAAGGCACAGCATACCCTCGCAGGAGCAGAAGACGACCCCGAAGGTTGACCCCCTGAAGCCTCAGGGACAGTCGTTCCCCCCCCCCCCCCGATAGCTGAGCAGGACATTCCATGCCTGAAGAGCCCCGGTCAACAGAACATGTACAATATCGTAAGCACACTTCTGGTAGCTGCAGATGCGCCAGCGCCATAATAATGGACATGCGAAAACATGCCATAACGTCCGGGGGGGAACAAGCCACCTTCCAGAGAAGGATAAGCAAAATCTGGGTTACCTGCGTGTATAGTAAGAGCTGGTGGAAGGGAACTCACCACTCGGGGAACGGGACCCCCAGAGATGGATGGCTAAGTGGCTCCTTGATTCCCCGATCTCGAGGAATTGAGCACTCTAAAATGGCATTCTGAACACAACTGAAGGGCATGTATCACCCGGGCCAATTCGTATTCCTCACGAGAAATGGACTGAGTCAGAGACGTTCATCTCCCCATTATCAGAATCCTTCATAACTAGGATATTGAATACAAAAAACGGACCAAATAAGAAAAATAAACGGCACCTGACACCCACAATGGCTGGGGCACTCATCACCTCCTAGGACCCAACACGAGTGGACCAGAAATGTTCCGTCGCCACTGTCGGGAATGTGGAAATGGAGAGTAAAAACGTGACTATGCCCGATCACCAGGTGCACCGCGCGGTCCAGAAAAAGCGCGCTCAACCACCGTAAAGGCAGCGTCACTTCCAAAGGCCGTTATGTTCCTATCCAAGAGCCTAAGTAACACCACACATAAGCAGGTCGAATCACATAACAAACATGATTAAAACTCCCACTGTTCAATAACCCCTTGATTCCAAGAGACAAAAGGAGCCTCACTGAGACCCTGAGTTATAGTTAGTCCCGCAAGGTGTAGCCTCTCGGGAAAACATTTGTAATACCAGGCAATCATAAAGAAAATAAAACGATCTTAGCGGAATCTACGACGTGGAACAGGAACACGGCTCTTCAAGTGCGACAGATAGTAGCGTTGCCTCTGCCATGGACTTGAGAGAAGAAAGCAGGCAGCAAAACTCATCTTTGCCTCCTCCTGGTGGCCAGGTTCTGAATTCCCAAAAGTAATGAATGCAGCTGTGGACTCTTTCCATTTATGAAGAAAATAGCTGCTATGGTTAATCTAACAAGCAGAAATCTTAGACTAAAACTGTGCAAAATGTGTGCAAAAAAGTGTTCTCTATATTTATATTGTTCATTTCACAATTTTGCACAACTGATTATTAAAGACATTTATTGTTTGTGAGTGTTTTTATTTGACAAACCGGGAACAATTGTGCATGCTTGTAGAAAGAGAAAAAAAACAAAACAATGAGAGACATCACTAAGACACAGCCAAGCGTGGATAATCTCACTCACTATTCCCTCACACAGTCACACTGCAGTGGAGTCTGCAGCAGCCAAGCAACTACACACCAGCTGCATACATAAGTAGCATACCAGGCTGTCCAGTAATCCACAAAGCACAGTTTGTATGTTACAATGTGCTGAAAAACACTGATCAAAATCTGTGTAGAGAGTTTGATTCTGGCAGTTTGCCTAATCTACTAGATATCAAAGCTTCCATCCCCCAAATGGGTACACAAATACAGCAAAAGTATAAAGAAATAAAAACAACGGGTTTAGTTATTAGTAAAAGCAGTCCCACTTTGTCTTAAGAGGAGAGCATATATAGGAAAAAATTAAATAAATCCAGCGTGTCCCAAATAGGTAAAATGTAAAAAAGTCTTTATTAATATGCATTAAAAAGAAGGCAGACTCCAACATCAAAATAGGGTTTGAGCTAGAAAAACAACATAGTGAAAGTCTGACCGGTTTCGGTCACAAAGACTGTAGTCCTAGACATAAAATTTTACTATTTTCATTATGGAGTACTCGGACTCCATCCCTATTGTTAACTTCTGTCTAGTAGAGGATCGAGCTAGAGTGAGGGGGAGCCACTAAACTACTACTGAGGAGTCCGGAGGCGGGACCTATGTTACTATTGCCAGAGCGAGGCTGAGCAGTGTCGGACACGGAGGAGACATTGAACAGGAGCAGAGCAGCCGATGATATTTAGTTAAAGAGTTGGAGTAAATAGTGTGCATGTGTCAAGAGGGGGGGAGGGGGATAGATCAAACACCTTACTTGATAAGCTTAGATCCTTCAATCTAAACAAGAAGAAAATTTGAAAAAAATGATGTAGTAAGGGCGCTAAAAGCTAAAGATCTCCAAAGTGTTATTTTGTTTATACAGTGATACTTACAACTTAGAAATTGTTTAAGAGAATATTTTTAAAAAACTTTATGTGCATTCATGTGCTAACGACTTAGTTTTGTGTAATTCTACAAAGACACTCTTTGTGGGTATTAAAAGATTATTTAATGATAAAAATTATTACAATTTCAAATAGCTTTTCAAAATAAATATGACAATTAATAGAGACGTCTCTGACATAAGCTATAATATTATGGATCCAACCAACATGACAAACATTAATAAATCAGGCAGAGATTTAATTATATAACCAGTATCTCATTCTGGGAGCGTAAAAAAATATATAGTAGCTAAAATGTATCAGTAATATAACAAATCTCACAGTAGATAAAATAAAACCACTCTAACAATAAAAAACAATTGTTGATAGACTTTGCTTTTAACCTCAATCTTATGTGGAAAAGTTCCTTTCCAAATGTAAGGGTATATTTTGTAGCTGTTATTACACTATAGTATTGAAGCGGGGCTTTAAAAGTTGATGACACCGTTACTTATTAGATTGTGCCTTTAAGAGTAACAGTCTTTTGTTGCAGGGTATTATATGTTCGTCCTGCGTTTTAAAATGTTAGTAAGTGACAATTATTTGTCTTCCAGTGGTAACATACCTTTCAACTTCGGTATCCAGGACCGTAAGACATTCTCAGTCTCCTCCGGAGTTCCACGGCTAGTGTCTGTCTTGTGAAGCCGGCGTCTGACGTCACGACCGGTGGCTTACAGACTCTGCCCACACCTGTCAATCACTCCTCCGGGAGGTATTCTCAGGTAGTTACCACTCTGTAGCTGTTGTACACTTTAGTAAAGGGTCATCAGATGTAGAAAATATCTATAATCTTTAGGACAAATCCCTTGTGCTGTAATAGCCTGCCCTTAGTGCTCAAGCACACAGGTTATTTTCAACAAGCAAAGTTAATTCTTTTATTTAAAAACAAGGTTGAGATTGTGTTGATAAAGGCAACCCGGGTTGGCAAATGTTAGTAAAAATCTGGTGCACAGTCCCACTGACTTCAACGCGTTTCACTCCTTTATAGAGCTTTATCAAGAATGCATTCTTGATAAAGCTCTACAAGCCTCTTGTGCAGTAACAGACAGGGCCGAAATTTGTCCCCTCAGGGAACTGGCAGAAATGCCCTGCTCCAGTCCATCCTGGAGAAACGATAGGATCCTGGCAACCTTAACCTTATCCCAGGAAAAGCCACACTTTTCATACTAGATTAAGTAGGTTCTCCACACCTTATGATAGATGCGACGAGTAACTGGTTTACAAGTTTAAATGAGAGTATCAATAACTCTCTCAGAAAAACCTCTCTTGGCTAGGACTAAGCGTTCAATCCCCACGCAGTCAGCCTCAGGGAATCTAGATTTTGATGAACAAAATGACCCTGTTTCAGCAGATCCCTGCGACAAGGTAACTTCCACAGAGATGATGACGACATCCCCACCAGATCCGTGAACCACATCCTTCGAGGCCACGATGGAACAATCAGTATCACTGATGCCTGTTCCTGCTTGAGCCTGGCCACTACACGAGGGAGGAGTGGTAACGGCAGGAAAAGGTCAATTAGACTGAACCTCCAAGGGACTGCTAATGCATCTATTAGCTCCACCTGAGGATCCCTGGACCTTGACACATCTGGGTAGCTTGATATTGAGACAGGACGCCATGAGATCTATCTCTGGCATCCCCCACCTGTTGCATATCTCTGCAAACACTTTGGGATGGAGAGACCATTCCCCCGGATGAAAGGATTGTCGGCTGAGAAAATTCACTTCTCAGTTGTCCACACCCAGAATGTGGATCGCTGACAGCGAACAGCTGTGGGCCTCCTCCGCCCACTCCAGAATCCGAGATACTTCCCTCATTGCTAGGTAGCTTCTTATTCCACCCTGATGGTTGATGTAAACCGCCGCGGTTATATTGTCTGCTTGGAATCTGATAAACTGAGACAAACCCAGAAGGGGCCAAAGCCTTCACAGCATTGAAGATTGCCCAAATTCCAGAATGTTGATCAGGAGGGAGCATTCCTTTTGAGTCCACAGGCCTCGTGCCTTCTTGGCACACAAAACAGCTCCCCATCCTGATAAACTTGGGTCCGTAGTCACAATCTTCCAGGATGCTCTTTAAAAGGATGTCCCTCGGGATGATCAGGACAAAGCCAAAGAGAGCGATTCTCTTGACCGGTTGTCCAGAGAAATCTGTTGAGACAGATCCGAATAATCGCCGTTCCACTGCCTCAGCATGCACAGCTGCAACGGTCTGAGACGGAACCTAGCAAAGGGAATGATGTCCATGCTGGAAACCATGAGACCAATCACCTCCATACACTGAGCCACAGAGGGCCTTAAGGAGGTCCGGAGGGCAAGACATGCCGAAGCTAGCCTGCAACGTCTCTAATCTGTTAGAAATATCCTCATGTATATGGAGTCTATTATAGTACCAAGGAACTCCACCCTGGTGCTTGGTATAAGAACTCTTGTACCAGAATAATGTCCAAGTAGGGAGCTAGTTCTATACCCCGGGTTCTGGCAACAGCTAGAAGAGCCCCTAGAACATTTGTAAAAAAACTGCTGGTCCAGGAACGCAAACCTTAGGAACTGGAAGTGGTCCTTGTGGATTGGAACTTGAAGGTAAGCATCCTTCACATCTATAGCGGTCATAAACTGTCCTTCCTGAACTAAGGGAAGGATGGACCTTATCGTCTCAATCTTGAACGAGGGGACATTTAGAAACTTGTTTAAGCACTTTATGTCCAGAATCGGGCGGAAAGTTCCCTCCTTCTTTGGGACCACGAAAAGGTTTGAATAGTATCTCAAACCTCTTTCTGCGATAGGCACCGGGACAATAACTCCTAAGGAGGACAGATCCCGCACGCACCCCAGAATGGCTTCCCTCTTTCCTGGTCTAAAAGACAGGATTGAAAGGAGAAATCTGCCCTTGGATGGATGAGACTGGAAACCTATCTTGTATCCCTGAGCTATGACCTCCAGGACCCATGGATCCTGCACGTTCCTACACCAAGCATCTGAAAAGAGCGACAGTCTACCCCTATACAATCCAGAGCCAGATCGGGGACCGCCTCTTCATGCCGATTTAGTTTTAACGGGCTTCATGCTCTGCTTGGACTTATTCCAGGACTAAGCTGGCTTCCAAGTAATCTTGGTTTGCTCGGGCTTAGCGGAGGACTGCTGACGCTGGGATTTATCAGAACGAAAGGAACAAAAATTAGAAACTTGTCCCTTAGACTTGATCTTTATCTTGCGGTAGGAAGGCACCCTTGCACCCTGTAACCGTGGAGAAAATGGAATCCAGGCCTGGACCAAATACAATCTTTCCATTAAAGGGGAGAGAAAGAAGTCTGGACTTAGAAGTCATATCCGTAGACCAGGACAGAGCGCCCGACGGGCCTGAATCCAAAAGCCAGAAGCCTTAGCATTTAGGCGAATAATTTGCATGTTTGCATCACAGATAAAAGAATTAGCAATTCTCAAGGCCTTAATTCTTTCCTGGATAACGTCGAGGGGATCCTCCACCTCGATCGAATCCGATGAGTCGCACCAGTAGGTAGCTGCTCCAGCAACCGCCGCTGCCGGTTAAAACAAATATCCCGCATGTTGAAACATTTTTCTTAGAAGAGTTTCCATCTTTTTATCCATCGGCTCTCTGAACGACAAGCTATCCTCAAGCAGGAAAGTAGTGCGTTTGGCAAGCGTGGAGATAGCGCCATACACCTTAGGGACGGAACCCCACAACTCCAATTGAGAGTCAGGGACCGGGAATAATTTTTTAAAGGAAGACAAAGGTGAAAAGGAAGATCCAATTCTTTCCCATTTGTTCTTAATATGTTCGCCATCTTTACAGGCACAGGAAAAGTTAAAGGCACTACCCTATCCCCGTAAACTCTAATTTAGGAATCAAAGGTTCATCAGGCAGCTTGGCCTCTGGAACTTCTAATGTATACCGGACTTCATTTAGAAGAAAACGTAAGTGTTCAATCTTAAATCTAAAGGCTGGCTCCTCTGCAGCAGACTCCGCCTCAGAAAGTTCATCCTCTGAAGCCCCAGAGTGCAACTCATCCTCAGATAACTGAGACAGAGCAGTGAAATCCAAAAAATGACATGATGACTCCGGGGCAGGAGAGCTATGTTTAACCTTTCGCTTACGTTTAGCAGGGAGAGGTAAAGCACTGAGGGCCGCAGACACTACCGTTTGTAACTGCGCGGTAAAATCTGGTGGTAAAAGGCCCCCTCCAGATGGATGATTAAGCGTGCTATGGGAAGCTGTGTGTGTAGAAGGAGATGGATGTAGGGTATGCACCTGACGGGACGATGAGTCCTCAGGGGTGGACTGCTCAGTGGTACTAAAATGGTTAACCTTCTTTGACCGAACAATGTTGTCAAGGTATGTGGAACATAACAGAGGGCGGGCATACCAAAGCCTTTTCACAATATAAACAGTTATTACAATTTGGAATAGAGGGAGTACCTTCTAATATATCAGAATCCTTCATAGCTTAAAGGGACACTGAACCCAAATTTTTTCTTTTGTGATTCAGATAGAGCATACAATTTTAAGCAACTTTCTAATTTACTCATATTATCAAATTTTCTTCATTTTCTTTGTATCTTTATTTTAAATTACAAGAATGTAAGTTTAGATGCCGGCCCATTTTTGATGAACAACCTGGGTTGTTCTTGCCGATTGGTGGATAAATCATCCACCAATTAAAAAGTGCTGTCCACAGGGCTGAACCAAAAAAAAGCTTAGATGCCTTATTTTACAAATAAAGATAGCAAGAGAACGAAGACAAATTCATAATAGGCTTAAATTATAAAGTTGCTTAAAATTGCATGCTATATCAGAATCACGAAAGAAAAAAATTTGTGTTCAGTGTCCCTTTCAGCTAATAACAGCAGGACACAGAAAATAAACAAACTTTATTTCTCAAAAACGGCACCTTTATACTCCCAATGGATGGGGCACTCACCACCTCATAGACCCAGACAATACAGAGAAATAGCGTCTTCTCCGACAGCCAGCTCAGTTAGAAAAGAGGAAATGAAAGTGAGACCACTCCCAGTCAAATGGTGCACAAGGCAGGACCACCCCTGCTATGAGAAAAAGCGCGTCAAGATACAAGCTGCGCAGCACTCAAAGTGAAAGTAAAAACCTGTGCGTTCCAGCCACATAAAAAGCAGCCTACGAGCCCAATAAAATCTCACATAAAGCAGCATAAAATCAAAGCATCACATTTGATTACCCCCCCCTCAGGAGAAATTAACCCATGATTCTACTGTGACCCTGTCTTCTAGCGTTTTCAACACATGTAAAAAATTGAAACGATCTTACCAGAATCCATGCTGTGGAACAGAAACACAGCCTCTCAAGTGTGACAGTCTTGTAGCATCGCTCCTGACATGGACATGAGTGAGAAAACAAGCAGCCAGTTAAACTCGTCAACACTGATTGCTTAGGAGCTGTTAGCAGGCAGTCTGGATGGGTTTGCAGAAAGACTCTCCCTGCATCTCCAGACTCTAACTTTCGTCAATGCTCTCACTGATGAGGCTGACAAGACTACTTAAAACTCCAGTCCCATATCGAAGGGCAGATATCCTCCCTAAGGAACTACTCTGAAATCTTTGACACTTCTCTGCCATCCTCCTGTGACAAAAGGCAAAGAATGACTGGGGGATGGGGGAAGTGGGAGAGGTATTTAAGTCTTTGGTTGGGGTGTCTTTGCCTCCTCCTGGTGGCCAGGTTCAGTATTTCCCAACAGTAAGGAATGATGCCGTGGACTCTCCTTATATTAAGAAGGAAATGTCTTCCAATAATTGCATCCATACATTTATATTGACATAAGTATTAGTGGATAATAAACACTACAGCAGGGGTGTCAAAATCATTTGAGTCGTGGGCCATTTTCAATACAAGTGCAACTCACGTGGGACACACACTACCTTCATATCTTGCCATTGTTAAACAAAGCAGTGGCATTTGCTATAACTGTATACATTGCATTGTGTTCTGTAACCCCTAAGTAACTTACTCTGGCTTGATGAAACATGCTCTAATGCTTTTATAGAAGAAGACACACAAGCTCCATCTGATTGCTCTCCAACGGAGTCCGTGCTTTTATTTTTCTTTAGCAGCCCTGTTCCAAGCACTCTCACAGTTTACAAGGCAGAGGAAATGTTATACTATGCGCATGCATATGCTAAACAGTGGATCACAATGCTATCGGCACTGTTTATATATTGACATATCTGTTGTGATAGCTTCCAAGAATCTATTTACCCCATTGAAAAAAAACAAAAATTAAAAAGTATAATATATATATATATATATATCTATATATATATATATAAAATAAAAATAATATATATTAAATTATAATGTATGTGATTGTAGCTATAGTGAAAATCATGGGAAGGAATGGGCAAAAATGATGTTTGAAATCAGTGCTTCCATAGTAATGAACACATTTAAAGAAGTGCTACATGTGTCAAATAAATAGTTATGCACTTATCTGTTTGCCATTTTTTTTTAAAATAACAACATGACTCGTAAAAGTCTTAAGGTGTTTTAATGATCTTGCGACTGTAGCGGAGCTGCTCGCTATACAACGAATGAATCGCAATGCCGGAACATAGGGATGACGTCATTGTAATGGAGCACTGAATAGAGGGTTGCAGGCATGTAACAGTAAGCACGCTGGCTCTTTAAATAATAAGTATATAATCATTATTTTTCATATCTTTCAAGGACGCGACCAGCTGCGGGCCGCCGGTTTGACACCCCTTCACTAAATTAACAATGAAAGAAAGAACATCTTAGCGGAGATGTATTATGTTCCTGGTCCATATTACAAAAGCATTTACAAAATGAGGCCACATTACCTTCAGTGTGAAGTGGAAAAAACCCCAAACCCAAACATACTGTTACCATCAGGGATGTGTATTTGGATTTGAATGCAGAAGGCGGCGCTCTCATTTGTGGCATTTGGCTCTTTTCTTGTGAAAGTTCAACACACTAAGATATGTGCAAATCCAGATCTTAGTGTGTTGCGCTTTCACAAGAAGAAATCCGGCTCTGAAAAGAGCCGAAAACCACAAGCGGTCACATTCTTCCACATTTGTGTCCTAACAAAGGATCCAAATGCGATGTGCATGGTTACCACTCTCAGGCCTATTGTAATTAGTTTTCAGGCAAGTTGGAATGTGGGCAAAGTTTTTTTTGTGAACGCTGTAATAAACATTTATTTACTGCAGGCAAGGTATTCTTTACTTATTTTCTAATATACCACATTCAGCAATTTGTCAAAACAAAATTGGGTAAAATATCTAATGCCAAAATTTTACCTAAAGGGTCGTTAAACATACAATTTTAGCCAGTTTTCTCCACAGAAAATTTTAAAGCGACTGTCTGGGGGCAGTGAAATACTTTGCAATATTACAATATGGTAGGTAATTTATAAATGTTACCTAATCTGTCCAGAGTACAAATTAATTGCATAAATTAACATACATTGATTTAATGATAATTAGTAAAACAAACATTGAAAAAATATAATACTAGCTAATTTTATCTTAATATTGGCTTAAAGAGAGGGTAAACACCTTGAGATTTTTTATATAAATGTTTAGATAAACATAATGAAAGAACTTTGCAATATAAATCCATTATTTATTTTACCCCCTTTCATGCAATTTAGCTCTGAAAAATTGAGCAATTTCTAATTCTCGGTACTTTAAATGCACCATGCTGACTTCTCAAGTCTAACCCTGTTACATATATGTCCCTTTTTGGCTTTATTAGAGAACAACTGCAAAACAAGGTACTTTATAGCTAAAGCCCAGATTGGCTCCACCAAATAAGGCAAATAGTGGGTGGAGTTTGGCTATTGTAAAAAAATCACAGTAAAAAGAATATTAATTTGTTTTAAAAACATTATGACTTGACTGATGTGTTTTCTTTAACAACACAAAAAGTGTCTGGTAATTACAAGGTGTTTAATGTCAATTACATTTTAGTTGGGTGGTCAGTAAAATCAGCCAGGTGGTGTGCCCATTAATTTGGTCCTGCATTTTAACAGTTTTTCACAGCCAGACAGTGCTAGGTCATGTATGGCATATAGGAAAAATTATGCTCACTCCCGTGGAGTTATTTATGAGTCAGCACTGACTGGCTAAAATGCATGTCTGTCAAAAGAACAAACTTTTTTCCAATCATCAAATGTACCTCTCTCTCTGTGTCCTAGATTTCTTTATTTTCCATAAGTGTGCACGTCTTGAACAGCCTGTACAGGGAGATTTGCTTCAGTTATGCTCTGGTAAACTAAGCTAATTAACACCTGCAGGAGAAAAAAAAACAATTTATGCTTACCAGATAAATTCCTTTCCTTCCGGATAGGGAGAGTCCACAGCTTCATTCCTTACTGCTGGGAAATACAACACCTGGCCACCAGAAGGAGTCAAAGACACCCTAGCCAAAGCCTTCAATATCCCTCTCACTTCCTCATTACCCCAGTTATTCTGCCGAGGGAACAAGGAAAAGTAGGAGAAACATTAGGTTATAAATGGTGCCAGAAGAAAAAAATAAAATAGGGGACTGCCCATAGATAAGAAAAAACAGGCGGGGGCCATTGACTCTCCCTATCCGGAAGGAAAAGAATTTATCTGGTAAGCATAAATTATGTTTTCCTTCCTAAGATAGGGAGAGTCCACGGCTTCATTCCTTACTGTTGGGAAAACTATACCCAAGCTCCAGAGGACATTGAATGAATAACGGGAGGGAACAAAAAAGGAAGAGGGGGACCCTAGTCTGAGGGCACCACAGCCTGCAAAACATTTCTCCCGAAAGCTGCTTCAGCTGAAGCAAAAACATCAAACTTGTAAAATTTTCAAAAGGTATGTAAGGAGGACCAGGTAGCCGCCTTACAAATCTGATCCATAGATGTCTCGTTCTTCAAGGCCCAAGAGGAAGCCACTGCTCTAGTGGAATAAGCCATTATCCTATCAGGAGGACAATGTCCCGCTGTCTCGTAAGCTAAGTGGATGACACTCCTTAACCAAAGAGATAAGGAAGTCAAAGTAGCCTTTCTGCCTCTTACGCTTGCCTGAATAGACAACAAACAAAAAGCAAGATGGTCTAAACTCCTTAGTACCTATCCCACACAGATTCTCTAAGGTGAATCACTCACTTCCAGCCAGTCAATAGATGTTAGTGGTGCAATGGAGAGTGGGTGTTGCGAAATCCTCCAGGTGCTTCTAACATGTCAGAGTCCTCCATAGCTCAGGTTATACCCACAGAAGGACACAAATAAAAACGTTTTTTATTATAGAAAACTGCACCTTTATACTCCCAATGGCTGGGGCACTCGCCACCTCCTAGACCCAGACAGTTAACAGAGGAACGCTCTCCTAAGGTTCAAGTCTCAGCCAGAATGGAGGAAATGAACATAGACCACACCCGGTCAAGTGGCATGCAAAACAGTACTTCCTCTGTTATTACAAGTACAGCAAGTAATAAGAGCTGCGCAACACTTTCAAAAACAAAAATAAAACCTGTTTGTTTCAGCCAAAAACACACAGTCTATCTGCCCAGGAAAAAAAAATCACAGAAAGCAGCATGTAAATAATTAATACACTGATTAATTAACGCCAACTATTCAATAAACCCCCTTCAGAGGATATTAACCCTGGATCCTATCAAGGTATAAAGGAGCCACACTGTAACCCTGTTATAGTGTTTTATGTGTAAAAATTGAAACAATCTTACCTCCAGGATCCATGCTGTGGAACAGAACACAGCCTTTTAAGCGCTCCTGACATGGACTTGAGTGAGAGAAAGCAGGCAGTAAACTCGTCAACACTGATTGCTAGGAGCTGTTAGCAGTAGTCTGGATGGTTTCACAAAAAAACTTTCCCTGCATCTCCAGACTCTAACTTTCATCAATACTCTTACTGAGAGGTTGACATGACTACTTAAAACTCCAGTCCTATCTCGAAGGGCAGATACCCTTTTTCAGGACTCTCCGAATCTTCTGACACTGCTCTGCCACCTCCTAACGTTTCCTTTTAACCATAATGATAAAAAACAGAATTTATGTTTACCTGATAAATTACTTTCTCCAACGGTGTGTCCGGTCCACGGCGTCATCCTTACTTGTGGGATATTCTCTTCCCAACAGGAAATGGCAAAGAGCCCAGCAAAGCTGGTCACATGATCCCTCCTAGGCTCCGCCTACCCCAGTCATTCGACCGACGTAAAGGAGGAATATTTGCATAGGAGAAACCATATGATACCGTGGTGACTGTAGTTAAAGAAAATAAATTATCAGACCTGATTAAAAAACCAGGGCGGGCCGTGGACCGGACACACCGTTGGAGAAAGTAATTTATCAGGTAAACATAAATTCTGTTTTCTCCAACATAGGTGTGTCCGGTCCACGGCGTCATCCTTACTTGTGGGAACCAATACCAAAGCTTTAGGACACGGATGAAGGGAGGGAGCAAATCAGGTCACCTAAATGGAAGGCACCACGGCTTGCAAAACCTTTCTCCCAAAAATAGCCTCAGAAGAAGCAAAAGTATCAAACTTGTAAAATTTGGTAAAAGTGTGCAGTGAAGACCAAGTCGCTGCCCTACATATCTGATCAACAGAAGCCTCGTTCTTGAAGGCCCATGTGGAAGCCACAGCCCTAGTGGAATGAGCTGTGATTCTTTCAGGAGGCTGCCGTCCGGCAGTCTCATAAGCCAATCTGATGATGCTTTTAATCCAAAAAGAGAGAGAGGTAGAAGTTGCTTTTTAACCTCTCCTTTTACCAGAATAAACAACAAACAAGGAAGATGTTTGTCTAAAATCCTTTGTAGCATCTAAATAGAATTTTAGAGCGCGAACAACATCCAAATTGTGCAACAAACGTTCCTTCTTTGAAACTGGTTTCGGACACAAAGAAGGCACGACTATCTCCTGGTTAATGTTTTTGTTAGAAACAACTTTCGGAAGAAAACCAGGTTTAGTACGTAAAACCACCTTATCTGCATGGAACACCAGATAAGGAGGAGAACACTGCAGAGCAGATAATTCTGAAACTCTTCTAGCAGAAGAAATTGCAACCAAAAACAAAACTTTCCAAGATAATAACTTAATATCAACGGAATGTAAGGGTTCAAACGGAACCCCCTGAAGAACTGAAAGAACTAAGTTGAGACTCCAAGGAGGAGTCAAAGGTTTGTAAACAGGCTTGATTCTAACCAGAGCCTGAACAAAGGCTTGAACATCTGGCACAGCTGCCAGCTTTTTGTGAAGTAACACAGACAAGGCAGAAATCTGTCCCTTCAAGGAACTTGCAGATAATCCTTTCTCCAATCCTTCTTGAAGAAAGGATAGAATCTTAGGAATTTTTACCTTGTCCCAAGGGAATCCTTTAGATTCACACATCAGATATATTTTTTCCATATTTTGTGGTAAATTTTTCTAGTTACAGGCTTTCTGGCCTGAACAAGAGTATCAATAACAGAATCTGAAAACCCTCGTTTTGATAAGATCAAGCGTTCAATCTCCAAGCAGTCAGCTGGAGTGAGACCAGATTCGGATGTTCGAACGGACCCTTGAACAAGAAGGTCTCGTCTCAAAGGTAGCTTCCATGGTGGAGCCGATGACATATTCACCAGATCTGCATACCAAGTCCTGCGTGGCCACGCAGGGAGCTATCAAGAATCACCGACGCCCTCTCTGATTGATCCTGGCTACCAGCCTTGGGGATGAGAGGAAACGGCGGGGAATACATAAGCTAGTTTGAAGGTCCCAAGGTGCTACTAGTGCATCTACTAGAGTCGCCTTGGATCCCTGGATCTGGACCCGTAGCAAGGAACCTTGAAGTTCTGACGAGAGGCCATCAGATCCATGTCTGGAATGCCCCACAGATGAGTAATTTGGGCAAAGATTTCCGGATGGAGTTCCCACTCCCCCGGATGTAATGTCTGACGACTCAGAAATCCGCTTCCCAATTTTCCACTCCTGGATGTGGATTGCAGACAGGTGGCAGGAGTGAGTCTCCGCCCATTGAATGATTTTGGTCACTTCTTCCATCGCCAGGGAACTCCTTGTTCCCCCCTGATGGTTGATGTACGCAACAGTCGTCATGTTGTCTGATTGAAACCGTATGAACTTGGCCTTTGCTAGCTGAGGCCAAGCCTTGAGAGCATTGAATATCGCTCTCAGTTCCAGAATATTTATCGGTAGAAGAGATTCTTCCCGAGACCAAAGACCCTGAGCTTTCAGGGGTCCCCAGACCGCGCCCCAGCCCATCAGACTGGCGTCGGTCGTGACAATGACCCACTCTGGTCTGCGGAAGGTCATCCCTTGTGACAGGTTGTCCAGGGACAGCCACCAACGGAGTGAGTCTCTGGTCCTCTGATTTACTTTGTATCGTCGGAGACAAGTCTGTATAGTCCCCATTCCACTGACTGAGCATGCACAGTTGTAATGGTCTTAGATGAATGCGCGCAAAAGGAACTATGTCCATTGCCGCTACCATCAAACCTATACTTCCATGCACTGCGCTATGGAAGGAAGAGGAACGGAATGAAGTGTTTGACAAGAGTTTAGAAGTTTTGTTTTTCTGGCCTCTGTCAGAAAAATCCTCATTTCTAAGGAATCTATTATTGTTCCCAAGAAAGGAACCCTTGTTGACGGAGATAGAGAACTCTTTTCTACGTTCACTTTCCATCCGTGAGATCTGAGAAAGGCCAGGACTATGTCCGTATGAGCCTTTGCTTGAGGAAGGGACGACGCTTGAATCAGAATGTCGTCCAAGTAAGGTACTACTGCAATGCCCCTTGGTCTTAGTACCGCTAGAAGGGACCCTAGTACCTTTGTGAAAATCCTTGGAGCAGTGGCTAATCCGAAAGGAAGTGCCACGAACTGGTAATGCTTGTCCAGGAATGCGAACCTTAGGAACCGATGATGTTCCTTGTGGATAGGAATATGTAGATACGCATCCTTTAAATCCACCGTGGTCATGAATTGACCTTCCTGGATGGAAGGAAGAATTGTTCGAATGGTTTCCATTTTGAACGATGGAACCTTGAGAAACTTGTTTAGATCTTGAGGATCTAAGATTGGTCTGAACGTTCCCTCTTTTTTGGGAACTACGAACAGATTGGAGTAGAACCCCATCCCTTGTTCTCCTAATGGAACAGGAATGAATCACTCCCATTTTTAACAGGTCTTCTACACAATGTAAGAATGCCTGTCTCTTTATGTGGTCTGAAGACAATTGAGACCTGTGGAATCTCCCCCTTGGGGGAAGCCCTTGAATTCCAGAAGATAACCTTGGGAGACTATTTCTAGTGTCCAAGGATCCAGAACATCTCTTGCCCAAGCCTGAGCGAAGAGAGAGAGTCTGTCCCCCCACCAGATCCGGTCCCGGATCGGGGGCCAACATTTCATGCTGTCTTGGTAGCAGTGGCAGGTTTCTTGGTCTGCTTTCCCTTGTTCCAGCCTTGCATTGGTCTCCAGGCTGGCTTGGCTTGAGAAGTATTACCCTCTTGCTTAGAGGACGTAGCACTTGGGGCTGGTCCGTTTTCTACGAAAGGGACGAAAATTAGGTTTATTTTTGGCCTTGAAAGACCTATCCTGAGGAAGGGCGTGGCCCTTACCCCCAGTGATATCAGAGATAATCTCTTTCAAGTCAGGGCCAAACAGCGTTTTCCCCTTGAAAGGAATGTTAAGCAATTTGTTCTTGGAAGACGCATCCGCTGACCAAGATTTCAACCAAAGCGCTCTGCGCGCCACAATAGCAAACCCAGAATTTTTCGCCGCTAACCTAGCCAAATTGCAAAGTGGCGTCTAGGGTGAAAGAATTAGCCAATTTGAGAGCACGGATTCTGTCCATAATCTCTCATAAGGAGGAGAATCACTATCGATCGCCTTTTCTAGCTCATCGAACCAGAAACACGCGGCTGTAGTGACAGGGACAATGCATGAAATTGGTTGTAGAAGGTAACCTTGCTGAACAAACATCTTTTTAAGCAAACCTTCTAATTTTTTATTCCATAGGATCTTTGAAAGCACAACTATCTTCTATGGGTATAGTGGTGCGTTTGTTTAAAGTGGAAACCGCTCCCTCGACCTTGGGGACTGTCTGCCATAAGTCCTTTCTGGGGTCGACCATAGGAAACAATTTTTTTAAATATGGGGGGAGGGACGAAAGGTATACCGGGCCTTTCCCATTCTTTATTTACAATGTCCGCCACCCGCTTGGGTATAGGAAAAGCTCTGGGGGCCCCGGGACCTCTAGGAACTTGTCCATTTTACATAGTTTCTCTGGGATGATCAAATTCTCACAATCATCCAGAGTGGATAACACCTCCTTAAGCAGAGCGCGGAGATGTTCCAACTTAAATTTAAATGTAATCACATCGGGTTCAGCTTGTTGAGAAATTTTCCTGAATCTGAAATTTCTCCCTCAGACAAAACCTCCCTGGCCCCCTCAGACTGGTGTAGGGGCATTTCAGAACCATTATCATCAGCGTCCTCATGCTCTTCAGTATCTAAAACAGAGCAGTCGCGCTTACGCTGATAAGTGGGCATTTTGGCTAAAATGTTTTTGATAGAATTATCCATTACAGCCGTTAATTGTTGCATAGTAAGGAGTATTTGCCGACGCTCGATGTACTAGGGGCCTCCTGAGTGGGCAAGACTGGTGTAGACGAAGGAGGGAATGATGCAGTACCATGCTTACTCCCCTCACTTGAGGAATCATCTTGGGCATCATTTTCTGTGTCACATAAATCACATCTATTTAAATGAGAAGGAACCTTGGCTTCCCCACATTCAGAACACAGTCTATCTGGTAGTTCAGACATGTTAAACAGGCATAAACTTGATAACAAAGTACAAAAAACGTTTTAAAATAAAACCGTTACTGTCACTTTAAATTTTAAACTGAACACACTTTATTACTGCAATTGCGAAAAAATATGAAGGAATTGTTCAAAATTCACCAAAATTTCACCACAGTGTCTTAAAGCCTTAAAAGTATTGCACACCAAATTGGAAGCTTTAACCCTTAAAATAACGGAACCGGAGCCGTTTTTATCTTTAACCCCTTTACAGTCCCTGGTATCTGCTTTGCTGAGACCCAACCAAGCCCAAAGGGGAATACGATACCAAATGACGCCTTCAGAAAGTCTTTTCTATGTATCAGAGCTCCTCACACATGCGACTGCATGTCATGCTTCTCAAAAACAAGTGCGCAATACCGGCGCGAAAATGAGGCTCTGCCTATGATTAGGGAAAGCCCCTAGTTAATAAGGTGTCCCAAAACAGTGCCTTGCCGATAATATTTTACAAAATACCCAGATTAAAATGATTCCTCAAGGCTAAATATGTTTATATATGAATCGATTTAGCCCAGAAAATGTCTACAGTCCTAACAAGCCCCTTGTGAAGCCCTTATATACAGTCTGTAATAAAAATGGCTTACCGGATCCCATAGGGAAAATGACAGCTTCCAGCATTACATCGTCTTGTTAGAATGTGTCATACCTCAAGCAGCAAAAGTCTGCTCACTGTTCCCCCAACTGAAGTTAATTCCTCTCAACAGTCCTGTGTGGAACAGCCATCGATTTTAGTAACGGTTGCTAAAATCATTTTCCTCTTACAAACAGAAATCTTCATCTCTTTTCTGTTTCAGAGTAAATAGTACATACCAGCACTATTTTAAAATAACAAACTCTTGATTGAATAATAAAAACTACAGTTAAACACTAAAAAACTCTAAGCCATCTCCGTGGAGATGTTGCCTGTACAACGGCAAAGAGAATGACTGGGGTAGGCGGAGCCTAGGAGGGATCATGTGACCAGCTTTGCTGGGCTCTTTGCCATTTCCTGTTGGGGAAGAGAATATCCCACAAGTAAGGATGACGCCGTGGACCGGACACACCTATGTTGGAGAAAATGGCAGTGCATATGAATGGATAACCCAATCTAACATATATTTTCCTGTAAACTTGTATCTTGCGCACACATTTAGCCAAAATGTTCTTACCACCGTTTTTACAGAAGCACACTTTTGCGAGTCCAGCTATTTACCTGCTCTCTATACATAAAACAAAATCATGTCTGCTCTACAGATGGCTCTTGCCATCACAAGGATTTCATGCAAACATTAATTTCCCTTACTCACAGATGCTCAGAATAGTTTAGCATCTTACACTGGTAAAATCACTATTTTGCCAATTTGGCTAGGGGCACCTCAAGAGGTAAAAACAGTTATGCTGCATCTTTATGCCATCAGGTTACTTTTATCTTATAGCATCACATTTTCTCAGCTTTTTCCACTATGTTTTATTAACAGTTCTTATATCAGCATGTATATGAAATGCAGTTCCTCCTTCAATAGTGTTTTGCCTGAATACCAATTTCAGCAGAGAAAGAGGAAATAACATCTTTTGTACTCTTAATCATATCAGTGTAGGCTTATTTTCGCAAGAGAAAGCTGAAGATTACTGGTCTAGGGCATAACATTACTAGTCACCTATTATTATGGAGCAATCTTATTATTCTACCATATCAGAACTTTTAACACTTAGACAGAAACTCATTTCCAGCCTCCCTGTAGGCGCTTTATTATCATTTTAATTTTGCAAAATATCAACAAAATTATGCTGCACTTGACAATTAAATTGTACATAGATTACATTATGTACCTTAATAAAGATGCAAAGTTTGTTTCATTACAGAGAAAAAAAAAAAAAAGACAGTTTTGGTAATAGTATAGAAATACAAAAACATAAAAATGCTTGATCTTGCAGTCTACAGAAAAAGGAGCCTGTGTAATCAAGTAGGAGTAAAACTCTAGTGCATCAATAGGTAGTGGATGCAGGTCTAACAGTGAAAATGTTTGAGAGCATGTAGTGTTCTGGGGATAACACAGGCCAAGTTTACTCATATATCAATGTGAAGTCATTTTTTTATGCCTATAAATGATGATATTTAAACATATATACAGTCTTTCAGAAAACAGTTTTTTTCCTGTACTGATATTTTTATTTTATGCTTGTAAAATGTCTTATTGTCCACTATTAAAGCAATGTGCGTTCTGCTTACCAGCCTGTGTGCAATCGGTCCTTAAAGTGACAGTCTACTATTATCTCTGTGATTACCTTGTATCTAAGCCTCCACAGACTGCCCTCTTATTTCAGTTCTTTTGATAGACTTGCATTTTAGCCAAATCAGTGCTGACTTATAAATAACTAGACAGAAGTGAGCACAATGGTATCTATATGGCACACATGAACTAGGGCTGTCTTAGCTGTGCAAAACCATCAAAATGCATTGAGATAACAGGTGGCAGTCAAGGGCTTAGCAATTAGCATATGAGCCTACCTAGGTTTAGCTTTCAGCAAAGAATTACAATATTACAAAGCAATTGCGATAAAAGTAAAAATGGGAAGCTGCTACAATCGTATGCCTTATCTGAATCATGAAAACATAATTTATGCTTACCTGATAAATTCATTTATTTTCATGGTGGTGAGGAGTCCAAAATCCATTACTCCTCGGAAATTGAACTTCTTTACCACTAGGAGGAGGAAGAGATTCCCAAACCACAAGAGCTCTATAAAAAAAACCTCCCACCTCACACATACCAGTCTAACATATAGCCAAACAAAGTGAGGTAAGAAAAGAATAAAAACCATAAAAAGAGAAGGAAAAACAGATGTGTCTGAAGAAAAAACTAACCTCAAAAAAACATGAGTGGGGTCTCGTAGACTCTCACCACCATGAAAGAAAGTAATTTATCACATTTATAAATTATGTTTTCTTTCATACAGTGGTGAGAGTTTTTTGTTTTTTAAATGCACTTAAAATAAATCAAACGGACAAAAAATCAAACTGAGACAGCTGGCCTGAAGAACCTTTCTATCAAAATGCTGCTTTTGAAAGAAGCAAAAAACATAAAAATGGTACAATTTACTATAAGAATATCTGCCATGAGAAAATCCGACCAACTGAAGCCTCATTCATGAAAGTCCAAGAAATGGCAACTGACCTAGTAGAAATGGCAGTAATCCACTGCAGTCGAGGCTGAGCTGCCTCCAAGTAAGAATCAAAAGATTCACCAAGATGTCAAAGAAAACAGCAGACACTTTCTGACCCTTTCTAGGACCAGAAAAAAAGAATTAACAACTAGAAGTTTGTCTAAATGTCCCTTAGTAGCATCAATTAATATTTCAATGCCCTAAACAACATCTAAAGAATAGAAAGATTTCACTGAAACATCTTAGGATTAGGACAACATAGAAGGAATAACAATCTCACTGCATAAGTTGTCTGAAGAAAAACCATAGGCAAAAAAAATCAAAGTCTTCAAAACAGACTTATCCTGATGAAAATAAAAGGAGAACCACAATAAAAACATAATTTATGCTTAGCCTGATAAATTTATTTCTCTTGTAGTGTATCCAGCTCCAGGATCATTCATTACTTGTGGGATATTTCTCCTTCCGCAACCAGAAGTTGCAAGAGGATCACCCACAGGCAGAGCTGCTATATAGCTCCTCCCCTCACTGCCATATCCAGTCATTCGACCGAAAAGAAGACGAGAAAGGAGAAACCATAGGGTGCAGTGGTGACTGTAGTTTTAATTAAATTTAGACTGCCTTAAAAGGACAGGGCGGGCCGTGGACTGGATACACTACAAGAGAAATACATTTATCAGGTAAGCATAAATATGTTTTCTCTTTTTAAGTGTATCCAGTCCACGATTCATCCATTACTTGTGGGATACCCATACCAAAGCTAAAGTACAACGGATGATGGGAGGACAAGGCAGGAACTTAAACGGAAGGAACCACTGCCTGTAGAATCTTTCTCTCCCAAAAACAGCCTCCGAAGAAGCAAAAGTGTCAAATTTGTAAAATTTTGAAAAACATAATTTATGTAAGAACTTACCTGATAAATTCATTTCTTTCATATTAGCAAGAGTCCATGAGCTAGTGACGTATGGGATATACATTCCTACCAGGAGGGGCAAAGTTTCCCAAACCTCAAAATGCTATAAATACACCCCTCACCACACCCACAATTCAGTTTAACGAATAGCCAAGAAGTGGGGTGATAAAAAAGTGCGTAAGCAAATAAAATAAGGAATTGGAATAATTGGTGCTTTATACAAAAATCATAACCACCACAAAAAAGGGTGGGCCTCATGACTCTTGCTAATATGAAAGAAATGAATTTATCAGGTAAGTTCTTACATAAAATATGTTTTTCTTTCATGTAATTAGCAAGAGTCCATGAGCTAGTGACGTATGGGATAATGATTACCCAAGATGTGATCTTTCCACGCAAGAGTCACTAGAGGGAGGGATAAAATAAAGACAGCCAATTCCGCTGAAAATAATCCACACCCAAAATAAAGTTAATGAAAAACATAAGCAGAAGATTCAAACTGAAAACCGGCTGCCTGAAGTACTTTTCTACAAAACTAAAACTGCTTCAGAAGAATGAAAAAACATCAAAATGGTAGAATTTAGTAAAAGTATGGCAAAGAGATCAAGTTGCTGCTTTGCAAATCTGATCAATCGAAGCTTCATTCTAACGCCCAGGAAGTAGAAACTGACCTAGTAGAATGAGCTGTAATCCTTTGAGGCGGAGTTTTAAAACCGACTCAACATAGGCATGATGAATTAAAGATTTCAACCAAGATGCCAAAGAAATGGCAGAAGCTTTCTGGCCTTTCTAGAACCGGAAAAGATAACAAATAAACTAGAAGTCTTTCGGAAAGACTTAGTAGCTTCAACATAATATTTCAAAGCTCTAACAACATCCAAAGAATGTAACGATTTCTCCTTAGAATACTTAGGATAAGGACATAAAGAAGGAACCACAATTTCTCTACTAATTGTGTTGGAACGAAAACGATTATTAGCCCTGTTTTTACCCTTAGATTTTTTATCCTGTGGTAAAAAAGTTCCTTTCCCACCAGTAACAGTTGAGATAATGGAATACCAACTGAGAACCAAATAATTGTTACCCTGGAAAGGAAATGAAAGTAGAGTTGATTTAGAAGCATATCAGCATTCCAAGTTTTAAGCCATAAAGCTCTTCTAGCTAAAATAGCTAGAGGACATAAACCTGACAACAACTCTGATAATATCAAAAATGGCATCACAGATAAAAATTATTAGCATGCTGAAGAAGAATAATAATATTATGAGAATCATGATCTGTTACTTGTTGCGCTAAAGTCTCCAACCAAAAGAGTTTGAAGCTGCAGGCAACAATCAGCCCAAAGATATAGCAGGTTCTAAGAAGATTACCTGATCACAGATAAGCTTTTCTTAGAAAAGATTCAATTTTCCTATCTAAAGGATCTTTAAACGAAGTACCATCTGACGTAGGAATAGTAAGTACGTTTAGCAAGGGTAGAAATAGCCCCATCAACCTTAGGGATTTTGTCCCAAAATTCTAATCTGTCAGACGGCACAGGATATAATTGCTTAAAACGTTTAGAAGGAGTAAATGAATTACCCAATTTATCCCTATTCTTCTGGAAATTACTTCAGAAATAGCATTAGGAACCTGGAAAAAACTTCTGGAATAACCACAGGAGATTTAAACACCTTATCTAAACGTTTAGAATTAGTATCAAGAGGACCAGAATCCTCTATTTCTAAAGCAATTAGTACTTCTTTAAGTAAAGAACGAATAAATTCCATTTTAAATAAATATGAAGATTTATCAGCATCAATCTCTGAGACAGAATCCTCTGAACCGGAAGAGTCATCAGAATCAGAATGATGATGTTCATTTAAAAATTCATCTGTAGAGAGAGAAGTTTTAAAAGATTTTTTATGTTTACTAGAAGGAGAAATAACAGACATAGCCTTCTTGATGGATTCAGAAACAAAATCTCTTATGTTATCAGGAACATTCTGCACCTTAGATGTTGAGGGAACTGCAACAGGCAATGGTACATTACTAAAGGAAATATCTGCTTTAACAAGTTTGTCATGACAATTAATACAAACAACAGCCGGAGGAATAGCTACCAAAAGTTTACAGCAGATACACTTAGCTTTGGTAGTTCCAGCACTAGACAGCGATTTTCCTGAAGTATCTTCTGACTCAGATGCAACGTGAGACATCTTGCAATATGTAAGAGAAAAAACAACATATAAAGCAAAATTGATCAAATTCCTTAAATGACAGTTTCAGGAATGGGAAAAAATGCCAATAAACAAGCTTCTAGTAACCAGAAGCAAAGAAAAAATCAGACTGAAATAATGTGAGACAAAAGCGACACCCATATTTTTTGGCGCCAAATAATACGCCCACATTGTTTGGCGCCTAAATGCCGCCACATCCGGAACGCCGACATTTTTGGCGCAAAAGGACGTCAAAAAATGACGCAACTTCCGGCGACACGTATGACGCCGGAAACAGAAAAGATTTTTTGCGCCAAAAAAGTCCGCGCCAAGAATGACGCAATAAAATGAAGCATTTTCAGCCCCCGCGAGCCTAACAGCCCACAGGGAAAAAAAGTCAAATTTTTAAGGTAAGAAAAAATGATTGATTCAAACGCATTATCCCAAATATGAAACTGACTGTCTGAAAATAAGGAATGTTGAACATTCTGAGTCAAGGCAAATAAATGTTTGAATACATATATTTAGAACTTTATAAATAAAGTGCCCAACCATAGCTTAGAGTGTCACAGAAAATAAGATTTACTTACCCCAGGACACTCATCTACACGTTTGTAGAAAGCCAAACCAGTACTGAAACGAAAAATCAGCAGAGGTAATGGTATATAAATAAGAGTATATCGTCGATCTGAAATGGGAGGTAAGAGATGAATCTCTACGACCGATAAAAGAGAACCTATGAAATAGACCCCGTAGAAGGAGATCACTGCATTCAAATAGGCAATACTCTCCTCACATCCCTCTGACATTCACTGCACGCTGAGAGGAAAACCGGGCTCCAACTTGCTGTGGAGCGCATATCAACGTAGAATCTAGCACAAACTTACTTCACCACCTCCATAGGAGGCAAAGTTTGTAAAACTGAATTGTGGGTGTGGTGAGGGGTGTATTTATAGGCATTTTGAGGTTTGGGAAACTTTGCCCCTCCTGGTAGGAATGTATATCCCATACGTCACTAGCTCATGGACTCTTGCTAATTACATGAAAGAAAGGTGTGAAGCGAAGACCAAGTCGCAGCCTTGCAAATCTGTTCAACAGAGGCCTCATTTTTAAAGGCCCAGGTGGAAGCCACAGCTCTAGTAGAATGAGCTGTAATCCTTTCAGGGGGCTGCTGTCCAGCAGTCTCATAGGCTAAGCGTATTAAGCTCCGAAGCCAAAAGGAGAGAGAGGTTGCCGAAGCTTTTTGACCTCTCCTCTGTCCAGAGTAAACGACAAACAGGGCAGATGTTTGATGAAAATCTTTAGTAGCCTGTAAGTAAAACTTCAAGGCACGGACTACATCCAGATTATGCAAAAGACGTTCCTTCTTTGAAGAAGGATTAGGACACAATGATGGAACAACAATCTCTTGATTGATATTCCTGTTAGAAACCACCTTAGGTAAAAACCCAGGTTTGGTACGCAGAACTACCTTGTCTGAATGAAAAATCAGATAAGGAGAATCACAATGTAAGGCAGATAACTCAGAGACTCTTCGAGCCGAGGAAATAGCCATCAAAAACAGAACTTTCCAAGATAAAAGTTTAATATCAATGGAATGAAGGGGTTCAACGGAACTCCCTGAAGAACTTTAAGAACCAAGTTTAAGTTCCACAGGGGAGCAACAGTTTTAGACACAGGCTTAATCCTAACCAAAGCCTGACAAAATGCCTGGACGTCTGGAACTTCTGCCAGACGCTTGTGCAAAAGAATAGACAGAGCAGAGATCTGTCATTTTAAAGAACTATCCAGGTACTTCCACACAGGTGGAAAAGTTCCAGCAGGAAATGGATCGAGATTGAGAGTTTAAAAGTTTCTTTATTGATATCCGTAAAAAGAGTACTGTGAACAGTCACAGAGTAAAGATACAATATCACAGCCTTTAAGCTTGTCAGCCCAATAGCTCTATATGAAACAACCAACATGTTTCGTGCTGGTACAGCACTTCTAAAGAACTAGCTGATAAGCCTTTGTCCAAACCCTCTTGGAGAAAGGACAATATCCTAGGAATCCTAACCTTACTCCATGAGTAACTCTTGGATTCACACCAATAAAGATATTTACGCCATATCTTATGGTAGATTTTCCTGGTGACAGGCTTCCGAGCCTGTATTAAGGTATCAATGACTGACTCTGAGAAGCCACTCCTTGATAGAATCAAGCGTTCAATCTCCATGCAGTCAGTCTCAGAGAAATTAGATTTGGATGATTGAAAGGACCTTGTATTAGAAGGTCCTGCCTCAGAGGCAGAGTCCATGGTGGAAGAGATGACATGTCCACTAGGTCTGCATACCAGGTCCTGCGTGGCCACGCAGGTGCTATCAGAATCACTGATGCTCTCTCCTGTTTGATTTTGGCAATCAGTCGAGGGAGCAGAGGAAACGGTGGAAACACATAGGCCAGGTTGAAGAACCAAGGAGCTGCTAGAGCATCTATCAGCGTTGCTCCCGGGTCCCTGGACCTAGATCCGTAACAAGGAAGCTTGGCATTCTGGCGAGACGCCATGAGATCCAGTTCTGGTTTGCCCCAACGATGGACCAGTTGAGCAAACACCTCCGGATGGAGTTCCCACTCCCCCGGATGAAAAGTCTGACGACTTAGAAAATCTGCCTCCCAGTTCTCTACGCCTGGGATGTGGATCGCTGACAGGTGGCAAGAGTGAGACTCTGCCCAGCGAATTATCTTGGAGACTTCTAACATCGCTAGGGAACTCCTGGTTCCCCCTTGATGGTTGATGTAAGCCACAGTCGTGATGTTGTCCGACTGAAATCTGATGAACCTCAGTGTTGCTAACTGAGGCCAAGCTAGAAGAGCCTTGAATATTGCTCTTAACTCCAGAATAATAGTCCACGATCCCTGAGCCTTCAGGGAGTTCCAGACTGCGCCCCAACCTAGAAGGCTGGCATCTGTTGTTTCAATCGTCCAATCTGGCCTGCGAAAGGTCATACCCTTGGACAGATGGACCCGAGAAAGCCACCAGAGAAGAGAATCTCTGGTCTCTTGATCCAGATTTAGTAGAGGGGACAAATCTGAGTAATCCCCATTCCACTGACTTAGCATGCATAATTGCAGCGGTCTGAGATGCAGGCGCACAAATGTCACTATGTCCATTGCCGCTACCATTAAGCCGATTACTTCCATGCACTAAGCCACTGACGGGCGTGGAATGGAATGAAGGACACGGCAAGCATTTAGAAGTTTTGATAACCTGGACTCCGTCAGGTAAATTTTCATCTCTACAGAATCTATAAGAGTCCCTAGGAAGGAGACTCTTGTGAGTGGTGATAGAGAACTCTTTTCCACGTTCACTTTCCACCCATGCGACCTCAGAAATGCCAGAACTATCTCTGTATGAGACTTGGCAATTTGAAAGCTTGATGCCTGTATCAGGATGTCGTCTAGATACGGAGCCACCGCTATGCCTCGCGGTCTTAGAACCGCCAGAAGTGAGCCCAGAACCTTTGTAAAAATTCTCGGGGCAGTGGCCAACCCGAAGGGAAGAGCTACAAATTGGTAATGCCTGTCTAGAAAGGCAAACCTTAGGAGCCGATGATGATCTTTGTGAATCGGTATGTGAAGGTAGGCATCCTTTAAGTCCACTGTGGTCATGTACTGACCCTCTTGGATCATGGGTAGGATGGTCCGAATAGTTTTCATTTTGAATGATGGAACTCAGAGGAATTTGTTTAAGATCTTTAGATCCAAGATTGGTCTGAAGGTTCCCTCTTTCTTGGGAACCACAAACAGATTTGAATAAAATACCTGTCCTTGTTCCGTCCGCGGAACTGGATGGATCACTCCCTTTACTAGGAGGTCCTGCACACAGCTTAGGAATGCCTCTTTCTTTATCTGGTTTGCTGATAACCTTGAAAGATGAAATCTCCCTTGTGGAGGAGAAGCTTTGAAGTCCAGAAGATATCCCTGAGATATGATCTCCAACGCCCAGGGATCCTGAACATCTCTTGCCCACGCCTGGGCGAAGAGAGAAAGTCTGCCCCCCACTAGATCCGTTTCCGGATAGGGGGCCGTTCCTTCATGCTGTCTTGGGGACAGCAGCAGGCTTTCTGGCCTGCTTGCCCTTGTTCCAGGACTGGTTAGGTTTCCAGGCCTGTCTGGAATGAGCAACAGTTCCCTCTTGTTTTGAAGCGGAGGAAGTTGATGCTGCTCCTGCCTTGAAATTTCGAAAGGCACGAAAATTAGACTGTTTGGCCTTTGATTTGGCCCTGTCCTGAGGAAGGGTATGACCCTTGCCTCCAGTAATGTCAGCAATAATTTACTTCAAGCCAGGCCGAATAAGGTCTGCCCCTTGAAAGGAATGTTGAGTAATTTAGACTTTGAAGTCACGTCAGCTGACCAGGATTTAAGCCATAGCGCCCTACGCGCCTGGATGGCGAATCCAGAATTCTTAGCCGTTAGTTTAGTCAAATGAACAATGGCATCAGAAACAAATGAGTTAGCTAGCTTAAGCGTTCTAAGCTTGTCAATAATTTCATTCAATGGAGCTGTCTGGATGGCCTCTTCCAGGGCCTCAAACCAGAATGCCGCCGCAGCAGTGACAGGCGCAATGCATGCAAGGGGCTGTAAAATAAAACCTTGTTGAATAAACATTTTCTTAAGGTAACCCTCCAATTTTTTATCCATTGGATCTGAAAAAGCACAACTGTCCTCAACCGGGATAGTGGTATGCTTTGCTAAAGTAGAAACTGCTCCCTCCACCTTAGGGACCGTCTGCCATAAGTCCCGTGTAGTGGCGTCTATTGGAAACATTTTTCTAAATATAGGAGGTGGGGAAAAGGGCACACCGGGTCTATCCCACTCCTTGCTAATAATTTCTGTAAGCCTTTTAGGTATAGGAAAAAAGTCAGTACACACCGGCACCGCATAGTATCTATCCAGCCTACACAATTTCTCTGGAATTGCAACTGTGTTACAGTCATTCAGAGCAGCTAATACCTCCCCAGCAATACACGGAGGTTCTCAAGCTTAAATTTAAAATTAGAAATCTCTGAATCAGGTTTCCCCGAGTCAGAGATGTCACCCACAGACTGAAGCTCTCTCCGTCCTCATGTTCTGCATACTGTGACGCCAGTATCAGACATGGCTCTAACAGCATTTCGCGCGCTCTGTATCTCTCCTAACCCCAGAGCTATCGCGCTTGCCTCTTAATTCAGGCAATCTAGATAATACCTCTGACAGGCTATTATCATGATTGCAGCCTTGTCCTGCAAGGTAATCGCTATGGGCGTCCCTGATGTAATTTGAGCCATATTAGCGTGCGTCCCCTGAGCGGGAGGCGAAAGGGTCTGACACATGGGGAGAGTTAGTTGGCATAACTTCCCCCCTCGACAGAACCCTCTGGTGATAATTCTTTTATAGATAAAGACTGAGCTTTACTGTTTAAGGTGAAATCAATACAATTTAGTTACACATTCTCCTATGGGGCTCCACCATGGCTTTCAAACATAATGAACAAGTAGGTTCCTCTGTGTCAGACATGTTTAAACAGACTAGCAATGAGACTAGCAAGCTTGGTAAAACACTTTAAAACAAGTTTACAAGCAATATAAAAAACGTTACTGCGCCTTTAAGAAACACAAATTTTCCCAAATTTTGAAATAACAGTGAAAAAATGTAGTTACACTAACCGAAATTTTTACAGTGTATGTAATAAGTTAGCAGAGCATTGCACCCACTTGCAAATGGATGATTAACCCCTTAATACCAAAACGGAAATAACAAATACAAAAACGTTTTTATAAACAGTCACAACTGCCACAGCTCTACTGTGGCTTTTTACCCTCCCTCAATACGACTTTTGAAGCCTTTTTGAGCCCCTCAGAGAAGTCCTGGATCATGCCTGGAAGAAGCTGGATGTCTGTGTTCTGTAATTTTTGCTGTGCAAAAAAACGCTTAAATAGGCCCCCTCCCACTCATATTACAACAGTGGGAAGCCTCAGGGAACTGTTTTCTAGGCAAAATTCAAGCCAGCCATGTGGAAAAAAATAGGCCCCAATAAGTTTTATCACCAAACATATGTAAAAAACTATTAAACTTGCCAGCAAACGTTTTAAAATACACTTTTATAAGAGTATGTATCTCTATTAATAAGCCTGATACCAGTCGCTATCACTGCATTTAAGGCATTACTTACATTACCTTCGGTATCAGCAGCATTTTCTAGCAAAATTCCATCCCTAGAAAAATATTTTACTGCACATACCTTATTACAGGAAAACCTGCACGCTATTCCCCCTCTGAAGTTACGTCACTCCTCAGAATATGTGAGAACAGCCAAAGGATCTTAGTTACTTCTGCTAAGATCATAGAAAACGCAGGCAGATTCTTCTTCTAAATACTGCCTGAGATAAACAGTACACCCGGTACCATTTAAAAATAACAAACTTTTGATTGAAGAAATAAACTAAGTATAAAACACCACAGTCCTCTTACGACCTCCATCTTAGTTGAGAGTTGCAAGAGAATGACTGGATATGGCAGTGAGGGGGAGGAGCTATATAGCAGCTCTGCTGTGGGTGATCCTCTTGCAACATTCCTGTTGGGAAGGAGAATATCCCAACAAGTAATGGATGATCCGTGGACTGGATACCTTAACAAGAGAAAAGCAGATAACTCACCTGACTTCTGGTGGGCGGCTCACCAAGATGGCCACTGATTCACATTGCTCCGTGAATGATATCTGCATAGAAAAGATTTGTGGCCATTGTTTGACTACCTGGTAACAACTATGGGAGAACTTCTGCGAGGAAGTGTGAGCGCTTAGTACCTGACCTTCCTAGAATTTCTCATGCCTGCCTGATAGAGCCTAGACAGATTTCATCAACCAATCTGAATACAGATGGGGCTTTCTTAGTATTGGCCATGTTGGATCCCAGCAAAGCAGCACCAGTGATGGATCTATGCCCTACTGTTGTCCTAACGCAGCCAAGTTGTCGGATCACTTTGGAAGCATGGATATATGGTGAAGCAAATGTGTTGCACAAGATAAAATATGGTTTAGAGGAAACTGACCATGTCTCAAGAGGCTTGACATGCATCGTGAATATTAATTTTTTGGCTCTACAAGCTTCATCACAGATTCTCTGCAACCCTATATCTATATAACTAGCACCTTGCTATGCCGCAGCCCGACAACTGGCCAACACTCCAGACACGATGTCCACCACGGAAAAATAGACGGACTGTAAATGCCGGAGTGGGATGATAGTATGCGGCAGGAGGAAAAATGAATTCAGATTAGTATACCGCTACTTGTGAAACGTCACACTTTCAGCGATAGTATACATGTATATAAGTTGGTCGGTCTATATAGTTATTTTTGCTTGTTTTTCATAATTACTCCTTGCCCTCATGGCTATTTGACATTAGAGACTAGCTGACTAGCTTGCGTAGATGCTATGGATTCCCTGAATGGGATTGTTGCTATACTGCCCATCTGCGGATAACATCAATGCAAGCATAAATTAGTAAAGCTATCCTAGACCTTTACTGCATGATCTTAATCTACAAAAGGAACGTTTGACATATAGTGCAATAACTTTGCTTAAACTAAACCACTGTGTCAATTGGTAATTGAGTCACAAGTCACTTTACAGTACAAACAGCTTAGATGTTCCATCGTCATTTTGATTGTCTTAACGATCAACCTAATTTGGGAGTTACCCATGTGTAGTGACTTGATATCTTTGTTATATGCTTTTTAGATACAGCAAATTATTGTATCATCTCTATTGACCTTGCGGTTTACTTGGCTATGCTCCATCCATTATACATTCAAGACCTGCCTACATTACTTTTACCATATATATCAGTGCAAAGTATAAGATCTCTGCCCACCTTTCGTTTGATACCTATTCATCCACAGCATCCTACTTAAGCTTACAACCATATATGCGGTGGAAATTTGAATAGTTTATATACCTGTATATATCATATTTATTTTGGTGATCTTATTATGCAAAGACAAAACTTTCCACTTTTATTACCGTTTACTATCCGGCAATATCTGAACAGTTATAATAACTACAAAGGCTGTGCTAACATCTAACACTGGGGTTCAACATTATTTTAATCGATCTGGTAGATTGTTAATCAATAAGTACCATGGGTCCTACCCAGACTTGCCTTTGCCTGCTTAATTGCTTTGTTAGTAGTGAGATTACTGGTTGCACTCTGCTTAGAATAATATTCCTCCCAATTAACAATATGATCCTTGCGAAGAATACTTTTACCAGACATATCTCTTTGAGGTACAGAGTCTCTGCAATTTGCAACCATATCTATTTTACTGTGCTGAGTAACATATCAATTTATGCATGTCATTCATATCTAGCTGAGACTTATTTAACTGCGATTTTGTCCTACTATAACAACAGCTCACGTACTCGCAAGTCCTATTTGAGTATTGTTTTGTTTAGTTTTTATGTTTAGTTTAATAAGTTAAAAAATAAGAGAGTTCGGGTAATTGACAGTGAGAAAGCCTTGGTGAATACGTACAATAAATATATGTTATACTTGTATTGAATGTATTACCATATATCCTTATTTCATAACCCCAATATATCACGTGTCATATACTTATCCGTATATAAATATGCAGCAAATCGGCAATGCTCATAGTGCTATATTCCTGAAATTCATGTCTCCTATTCTCATTTGCTGTGTACCACGTGCTTTTCTGACTATATCTATTGTAAATTTATTAAGTGTGACCTTGTACAATTTCAAATTATCTGTATGTAATTGTTTACATGTTGTATGCCTGAACTCTCTTCAATAAATAGAAGAAAAAAATAAAATAAAAAAAAAAAGCAGATAACTCAAAAACTCATCTAGCAAAAGAAAATAGCCAAAAGAAATAACACTTTCAAATAAAGTAGTTTAATATCTATCTTATGCATAGGTTCAAAGGAGGAACCTGCAAAATACTTAACACCATGTTAAGATTCCATGGATGAGAAATTGGTTTGATTACAGGTTTAATACGAACCAGAGTCTGAACAAAACTATGAATATCAGGAAGATTAGCAATCTTTCTATGAAACAAACATCAGATCTATAGTGGACTGCTTCCCTGGTTTTAGAGATTGATGACTGAGAAAGTGTGCCTCCCAGTTGTGTAGTCTCTGCAATTCATATTCCAGGGGTGAACAAGAATTGGTCTCTGCCCATCATTGCTAGGGAACTGAGTTCCCATTGATGGCTGACATAAGCTACTGCTGTAATGTCTGACTGGAAACAGAGAGGAGACTTTTCAGCAGAGGCCAAGCTTGAAGAGCCCTGAAAACTGCACAGAGCATTGATTTATAACCTTGCCTCCGAAGGATCATAAACTCCATGTGCTCTCAGAGACTCAAAACAGCTCCCCAACATGAAAGACTTGCATCTGTAGTGGTCACAGTCCAGATAGGATGAGCAAAAAGAACCCACTGAATAATAAACTGATGATCCTGCCACCAAGTTAAAGACAATACTGGGATCCAAAAATATCCTTTAAGACAGCGGAGTATATCTCTGCGCCATTGAAGCAGCATACAAAGTTGAAGAGGTCTCGCGTGAAAACAAGCAAATTGAGCTAAGGGTTCATCCTCAGAAGGTTGCCCATAATTATGGGTCGTGGCCTCCACCACCACACCGTGGCTACATCTTGGAGAACTATGTTTAACCTTCCTCTTCCTGATACCTGTCTAGCGCTCAGGGTAGCAGACCCAGCCACCTGTATGCAGGCCGTAAGGTCATCGGGTAGTCTGTCCACCCCAAGCCGTGGTTTAGCCGCTTTCTACGCCACGCTCTGGGGAAGCAGAGGTCACATTCATGGGCTGTTTGACAGGGGATGTCCGTATCAGCTGAAGCCAGAGAAGCCGCTTGGAGCGCCTGAATAAGACACCCAGTACACATGTTAGGCAACAATTGCAGAGTTGTGCTGGAGGGTACACAGTAATTAGTTTGCATAACATGCATTTACTATTGTTAATGGAATTAAACGAGAAAGATTCCTTCAGACTCTATTAGTATTGCGTCATCCATTGTACAAAAAAAAATAATAATCGTGAACAGTACAGCAGGTTATCTGGGTCCCAAAGCACCAAATGACTGTTACCTTTTAAAGCCCTAATTAGGGTGATCTTAGCACCTCTGATCCAGCCGAGCTGCGGTGCTACCGCTCTCCCACAGACTACTGCACAGTGTTTCTGAAGTGGAAATGATGCGAAAGCATTGCCTACAGCGGGAAACATAGTCACCGCTCACCTCTGCGGCCTGTATCAAAACATAGCCTGCGATGCATAGTACACCCATTAGCCCATCAGTGGGCGGCCTGTACCATATCAGATTTAAGTGACTGGGAAATCTGGAAACAAGCGCAGCCGTCTACCGATCACCAAAGTGTGACCAGGACTGGGTATTATAAAGTCCAAGATAGGACAGAATGCTTGTCATTGACCCGAGTGTTAAAGGAATAGTCTAGTCAAAATCAAACTTTCATGATTCAGATAGAGAATGCAATTTTAAAGCAACTTTCTAATTTAAATTTTTTTCGTTCCTTGGTATCTTTATTTGAAAATGCAGGAATGTAAGCATAGGAGCCAATCCAATTTTGGTTCAGCACCTGGGAAGCACTTTCTGATGACGACTATGGCTGGGACATTGAAACTACGGTCTGTTTATAGCAAATTAATTCCTGTCAAAGGGTATAGGAATGTGCACAGAACACATATTCTAGTGCAAGGACAAGACTTACACCATCTCTTTATTTGAAAAAATTGTCATGAAAGAGAGGACAACTTACTTATTATGAGTATGTAATTTAGTGTGAAACACACCGCGTTATCAGACAGGGGGATACAGGTTAGACTGGAAAGAAGCATGGGATACCCAGCGTCGACCAGTATTATAAATACACCAATACTCTACGAGATTTATATGAATATATGATCCCCGGCTCTACTAAGCCAATAAATGTTAAACTTAATTACTTCTTTTACAGAGCACCCTCTCTTCTGCCTACCTCCAAGATACGCGGCAAATAACTACTGGAGGGTAGGGGAGGGATATTTGTAGTCTTGTTTTGGGTGTCATTTGCTCCTGCTGGTGGCCAGGAATAGTATTTGCCATAGGTATGAATGTTCTTGTGGACTCTCACCTGCCAATTGAAACTGGTAATGTTCTTTGTGAATAGGAAGTTAAACATGAAGGTAACACATCGTTTAATATATTGTGAGCATAAATTGACCTTGGTGAACAAAAGGAAGAATAGTCCAAATAGTTTCCATTTTGAAAGATGGAATCCTTTCAAACATGCTCAGGGCTTTCATATCCAGATTGTTCTGAAATTACCTTCCTTCTTTGGAACAAATTAGAGATTTGAATAAAATCTCACACCCCTGTTCCTACAGAGGAACTGGAAACAATCACTTCCATAGATTTCCAGATCTGAGACAGACTTGAAAAAAAGCTTGAGCTCTTACAGGATTCACTGGAACATTGGACGGAACATAATTTATGTTTACCCGATAAATTAATTTCATGGTGATGAGAGTCCACAATCCATTACTCATAGGAATTACCTTCCCTACCACTTGGAGGAGGCAAATATTCTCAAACCCAAAGAGCTCTATACAACCTCTCCCACCTCAACACATACCTCACGAATAGCCAAGCACGTGAGGTAAGAAAAGAGCAAGAGACATAAATAAATGGAGGCAGGAAAAAAGATGTGCTTAAAAAAAGAAAACAAAACCCTTAAAAAAAAAGAAAACAAAACCCTTAAAAAAAAAAAAAGAAAGAAAGGTCTTGTGGACCCTTTCCATCAATGAAAGAAATTAATTTATCAGGAAAGCATAAATTATGTATTCTTTCATACAGGTGGTGAGAGTCCACAATCCATTACTCATGGGAACTAACACCCAAGCTATGAAGTCCACGAGTAATAAAATAAAGGGAGGGACTTAAAAACATTCTTTTCATTGAGAAATTAAATCCACAACCCCTATATATGCCCCCGTTTCTTTTCTCACTATAGTGCTTAGAGTTATATGTTTGGAGGTATATCCCTCTCTCCTCTGGCACTTCTGTGATCTCGTATCCATTATTATATTAATGTATATTTACTAGCTGATTTCTTGCGCCATCTCATATTCTTTGTTTTATGTTTTTAGTATTGGAAGTGTTTAGGGACGCTTCTATTTTTTCTGACACTAGGCAGCTAGGTCACCTTCGGCTAGTGTGAAGTATATAGGGGTCCTGTAGTATCTTCAGGGCGGTCCCATATCTGTATAATTGCACTATAGGGTGAATTGGGGACTGCTGTCCTTAATTCATATCTTCTTTTATATATATATATATATATATATTTTATTTTTTTTTTAACACACTTAAAAACATGTAAGAGACAATTATCAAACTTAAAGGGACAGTCAACACCAGAATTTTTGTTGTTTTTAAAATATAGATAATCCCATAATTACCCATTCCCCAGTTTTCTATAACCAACAGTTATAATAATACATGTTTTACCTCTGTAATTACCTTGCATCTAAACCTCTGCAGACTGTCCCTTATTTCAGTTTCTTTTGACAGACTTGCATTTTAGCCAATCAGAGCTGTCCTCCTAGGTAACTTCACGTGCGTAAGCTTAATGTTATCTATATGAAACACATGAACTAATGCTCTCTAGTGGTGAAAAACTGTCAAATGTATTTAGATTAGAGGCGGCCTTCAAGGTCTAAGAAAATTAGCATATGAACCTCCTAGGTTTAGCTTTCAATCAAGATTTAGAATCAATGTAATACTTTAATGCCCCTAACAAAATGCAAATTATGCAAATATGTTTCTGAAGCAGACTTGGTATTAGGACACAATGAAGGAACAACAATTTCTCTGCTGAGGCTATCAGAAGAAACAACATTTGGCAAGAAATCAAAAGTAGTTTATAAGACTACCCTATCTTAATGAAAAATCAGATATAGAGGTTCACAAGAAGAGCAGATAATTACAGAAACTCTTCTGGCAGATGAAATATCTAAACAAAAACACTTTCTAAGAAAGAAACTTAAAAGGGACATGAAACCCAACATTTTTCAATCATGATTCAGAAAGAGAACACAATTTTAAACAACTTTGCAATGTACTTCTAATCATTTAATTTGCTTCCTTCTCTTGTTATCCTTTGCTGAAAGATTTATCTAGGCAAGCGCAGAAGCAGCAGAGAACCTAGGTAATAGCTATGACTGCATATATATATTGATTGTGATTGGTCTTAACAATGTGTTCAGTTAGAAACCATTAGTGCATTGCTGCTCCTTCAACAAATTATACCAGGAGAATTAAACAAATTAGACAATAGAAGTAAATTAGAAAGTTATTTAAAATTGTATTCTCTATTCGAATCATGAAAGAAAGAATTTGGGTTTCATGTCCCTTAATGTCAATCTTATGCATAAGTTCAAAAGGAGGAGCTTGCAAAACTCTTTACCAAGTTAGATTCCAAGGAGGAGAATTTGCATTAAATACAGGTTTGATACAAACCAAAGCCTGGACAAAACCATGAATATCCTGAAGATTAGCAATTTTCCTATGAAAACAAAACTGAAAGAGCAGAAATCTGACCTTTCAGGGGACATAACTGGCAGATAAACCCTTATCCAATCTGTCCTGTAAAAAAAAACCCATAATTTATGTAAGAACTTACCCTGATAAATTTAATTTCTTTCATATTGGCAATAGTCCATGATGCTAGTGACGTATAGGGATATACAATCCTACCAGGAGGGGCAAAGTTTCCCAAACCTCAAAATGTCTATAAATACACCCCTCACCACACCCACCACTTCAGTTTAACGAATAGCCCAAGAAGTGGGGTGATAAGAAAGGAGCGAAAGCTATCAAACAAGGAATTGGAATAATTGTGCTTTATACAAAAAAATCATAACCACCACAAAAAGGGTGGGACCTCATGGACTCTTGCCAATATGAAAGAAATTAATTTATCAGGTAAGTTTCTTGGTTACTTGCTCAGTCTTTACATTCTGCAGAAATCTTATACAAATCAACTTGTGTTGTTTCTTCAAACGACATGGTTGGAGGATAAATTTACCAAAGAGTTCCTTGATTCCTCAGACAAGGGTAAACTTTTTGGGTTTCCAAATAGATTCAGTGTCCATGACTTTGTCTCTAACAGAAAAGAGACGGTCTGAAATTGGTTTCAGCTTGTTGAAACCTTCAGTCTCAATCATTCCCTTCGGTAGCTTTGTGCATGGAAATTCTAGGTCTCATGATTGCTGCATCGGAACGCGATCCCTTTTGCTCGTTTTCACATGAGACCTCTCCAGCCTTTGTATGCTGAACAATGGTGCAGGGATTAGACAAAGATATCACAATTAATATCCTTAAATCCCAATGTTCGACTCTTCTCTGACTTGGTGATCCTGAGGCAAAAAGGCTCCCTCTTTCCCCCAGTAACAGTTGAAATTTATTGAATCCAACTGACAACCAAATAATTTATTACCTTGGAAAGAAAGAGAAAGCAACGTTGACTTAGAAGGTCATATCTGCATTCCAAGACTTAAGCCATAAAGCTCTTCTAGCTAAAATAGCTAAAGACATATACCTGACATCAATCCTAATGATATAAAAAATGGCATCACAAACAAAGTTATTAGCATGTTGAAGAAGTTTAACAATGCTAAAGCATTATGGTCTGACACTTGTTGCGCTAAAGCCTCCAACCAGAAGGTGGAAGCTGCAGCAACATCAGCAAAGAAATAGCAGGTCTAAGAAGATTACCTGAACAATAATAAGCCTTCCTTAGAAGGATTCAAGCTTCCTATCTAAAGGATCCTTAAAAGAAGTACTATCTGCCGTAGGAATAGTAGTACGTTTAGCAAGAGTAGAGATAGCCCCATCAACTTTGGGGATTTTTTCCCAAAACTCTAATCTATCAGATGGCAAAGGATACAATTTCTTAAACCTTGGAGAAGGAGTAAAAGAAAGTACCCAGACTATTCCATTCACTAGAAATTACTTCTGAAATAGCAATCAGGAACTGGAAAAACTTCTGGAATAACTACATGAGGTTTAAAAACTGAATTTAAACGCTTATTAGTTTTAATATCAAGAGGACTAGACTCCTCCATATCTAATGCAATCAACACTTCTTTAAGTAAAGAACGAATAAACTCCATCTTAAACAAATATGAAGATTTTCAATGACAATATCTGAGGCAGAATCTTCTGAACCAGATAGATCCTCATCAGAGATAGATAAGTCAGAAAGATGGCGGTCATTTAAAAATTCATCTGAAATTAGAGACGAAGTTTTAAAAGACCTTTTACGTTTTACTAGAAGGAGGAATAACAGACAGCGCCTTCCGAATAGAATTAGAAACAAATTCTCTTACATTAACAGGAACATCCTGAACATTAGATATTGAAGAACAACAACAGGTAATGGAATTATTACTAATGGAAATATTATCCGCGTTAGATAGTTATCATGACAACTAACACAAACTCCAGCCGGAGGAACAGTTACCAAAAGTTTACAACAAATGCACTTAGCTTTGGTAGAACCAAAATCAGGCAGTGTCTTTCCAGAAGTAGATTCTGATCCAGGGTCAGGTTAGTGACATCTTGCAATATGTAATAGAAAAAAAACAATATAAAAATATAAAGCAAAATATAAAGCAAAATTATCAAATTCCTTAATGAGTTTCAGAATGGGAAAAAATGCAAAACAAAACAAGCCTCTAGCAACCAGAAGCAACTAAAAAGTGAGACTCGAAATAATGTGGAAAAAAACTGGCGCAAGTATGACACCCCACAATTTTTTGGCGCCAAAAAAACGTCTCTGCAACAAACATGCGTCAAAATGATGCAACCACAGTGAATGACGATATTCTCGCGCCAAAAATGACGCAATAAATTATAGCATTTTCTGCACCCGCGAGCCTAACAGCCCACAATTTAGAAGAAAAAAGTCAATTGAAAAATTTTAAGGTAAGAAAAATATTTTATTCCAATGCATTTTCCCCAAAAAACATAATTTATGTAAGAACTTACCTGATAAAATTCATTTCTTTCATATTAGCAAGAGTCCATGAGCTAGTGACGTATGGGATATACATTCCTTCCAGGAGGGGCAAAGTTTCCCAAACCTCAAAATGCCTATAAACTTAACCCCTCACCAACCCACAATTCAGTTTAACGAATAGCCAAGAAGTGGGGTGATAAAAAGTGCGAAAGCATATAAATAAGGAATTGGAATAATTGTGCTTTATACACAAAAATCATCACCACCCCAAAAAAAAGGGCGGGCCTCATGGACTCTTGCTAATATGAAAGAAATGAATTTATCAGGTAAGTTCTTACATAAATTATGTTTTCTTTCATGTAATGTAAGCAAGAGTCCATGAGCTAGTGACGTATGGGATAATGATTACCCAAGATGTGGATCTTTCCCACGCAAGAGTCACTAGAGAGGGAGGGATAAAAATAAAGACAGCCAATTCCTGCTGAAAATAATCCACACCCAAAAATAAGTTTAATGAAAAACATAAGCAGAAGATTCAAACTGAAACCACTGCCTGAAGTACTTTTCTACCAAAAACTGCTTCAGAGAAGAATATACATAAAAATGGTAGAATTTAGTAAAAGTATGCAAAGAGGACCAAGTTGCTGCCTTTGCAAATCTGATCAATCGAAGCCCCTTCATTCCTAAACGCCCAGGAAGTAGAAACTGACCTAGTTGAATGAGCTGTAATCCTTTGAGGCGGAGATTTACCCGACTCACATAGACAAGATGAATTAAAGATTTCAACCAAGATGCCAAAGAAATGGCAGAAGCTTTCTGGCCTTTTCTAGAACCAGAAAAGATAACAAATAAACTAGAAGTCTTTCGGAAAGACTTAGTAGCTTCAACATAATATTTCAAAGCTCTAACAACATCCAAAGAATGCAATGATTTCTCCTTAGAATTCTTAGGATTAGGACATAATGAAGGAACCACAATTTCCCTACTAATGTTGTTAGAATTCACAACTTTAGGTAAAAATTCAAAAGAAGTTCGCAACACTGCCTTATCTGATGAAAAATCAGAAAAGGAGACTCACAAGAAAGAGCAGATAATTCAGAAACTCTTCTGGCAGAAGAGATTGCCAAAGGAACAAAACTTTCCAAGAAAGTAATTTAATGTCCAATGAATGCATAGGTTCAAACGGAGGAGCTTGAAGAGCCCCCAGAACCAAATTCAAACTCCAAGGAGGAGAAATTGACTTAATGACAGGTTTTATACGAACCAAAGCTTGTACAAAAACAATGAATATCAGGAAGATTAGCAATCTTTCTGTGAAAAAGAACAGAAAGAGCAGAGATTTGTCCTTTCAAAGAACTTGCGGATAAACCTTTATCTAAACCATCCTGAAGAAACTGTAAAATTCTCGGAATTCTAAAAGAATGCCAAGAAAAATGATGAGAAAGACACCAAGAAATATAGTCTTCCAGACTCTATAATATATCTCTCTGGATACAGATTTACGAGCCTGTAACATAGTATTAATCACAGAGTCAGAGAAACCTCTTTGACCAAGAATCAAGCGTTCAATCTCCATACCTTTAAATTTAAGGATTTGAGATCCTGATGGAAAAAAGGGACCTTGCGACAGAAGGTCTGGTCGTAGCGGAAGAGTCCACGGATGGCAAGAGGCCATCCGGACAAGATCCGCATACCAAAACCTGTGAGGCCGGAGCTACCAGCAGAACAAACGAGCATTCCTTCAGAATCTTGGAGATTACTCTTGGAAGAAGAACTAGAGGCGGAAAGATATAAGCAGGATGATACTTCCAAGGAAGTGATATGCATCCACTGCTTCCGCCTGAGGATCCCGGGATCTGGGACAGATACCTGGGAAGTTTCTGTTTAGATGAGACGCCATCAGATCTATTTCTGGAAGCTCCCACATTTGAACAATCTGAAGAAATACCTCTGGGTGAAGAGACCATTCGCCCGGATGCCAACGTTTGGCGACTGAGATAATCCGCTTCCCCAATTGTCTATACCTGGGATATGAACCGCAGAGATTAGACAGGAGCTGGATTCTCCGCCCAAACACCAGAATTCGAGATACTTCTTTCATAGCCAGAGGACTGTGAGTCCCTCCTTGATGATTGATGTATGCCACAGGTAGTGACATTGTCTGTCTGAAAACAAATGAAACGATTCTCTCTTCAGAAGAGGCCAAGACTGAAGAGCTCTGAAAATTGCACGGAGTTCCAAAATATTGATCGGTAATCTCACCTCCTGAGATTCCCAAACTCCTTGTGCCGTCAGAGATCCCCACACAGCTCCCCAACCTGTGAGACTTGCATCTGTTGAAATTACAGTCCAGGTCGGAAGCACAAAAGAAGCCCCCCTGAATTAAACGATGGTGATCTGTCCACCACGTTAGAGAGTGTCGTACAATCGGTTTTAAAGATATTAATTGAGATATCTTTGTGTAATCCTTGCACCATTGATTCAGCATACAGAGCTGAAGAGGTCGCATGTGAAAACGAGCAAAGGGATCGCGTCCGATGCAGCAGTCATAAGACCTAGATTTCCATGCATAAGGCTACCGAGAGGGAATGATTGTGACTGAAGGTTTCGACAAGCTGAAATCAATTTTAGACGTCTCTTGTCTGTTAAAGACAGAGTCATGGACACTGAATCTATCTGGAAACCCAGAAAGGTTACCCTTGTCTGAGGAATCAATGAACTTTTTGGTGAATTGATCCTCCAACCATGATCTTGAAGAAACAACACAAGTCGATTCGTATGAGATTCTGCAAATGTAAAGACTGAGCAAGTACCAAGATATCGTCCAAATAAGGAAATACCACAATACCCTGTTTCTCTGATTACAGACAGAAGGGCACCGAGGAACCTTTGTAAAATTCTTGGAGCTGTAGCTAGGCCAAAGGGCAGAGCCACCAAACTGGTATTGCTTGTCCAGAAAAGAGAATCTCAGGAACTGATAATGATCTGGAATGAATCGGAATATGCAGATATGCATCCTGTAAATCTATCGTGGACATAAAATGCCCTTGCTGAACAAAAGGCAAGATAGTCCTTACAGTTACCATTTTGAACGTTGGTATCCTTACATAACGATTCAATATTTTTAGATCCAGAACTGGTCTGAAGGAATTCTCCTTCTTTGGTACAATGAAGAGATTTGAATAAAACCCCATCCCCTGTTCCAGAACTGGAACTGGCAATAATTACTTCCAGCCAACTCTAGATCTGAAACACAATTCAGAAATGCTTGAGCTTTCACTGGATATACTGGACACGGGAAAGAAAAAAATCTCTTGCAGGAGGTCTCATCTTGAAACCAATTCTGTACCCTTCTGAAACAATGTTCTGAATCCAAGATTGTGAACAGAATTGATCCAAATTTCTTTGAAAAAACGTAACCTGCCCCCTAACCAGCTGAGCTGGAATGAGGGCCGCACTTTCATGTGGACTTAGAAGCAGGCTTTGCCTTCTAGTAGGCTTGGATTTATTCCAGACTGGAGATGGTTCCAAACTGAAACTGCCTCCTGAGGATGAAGGATCAGGCTTTTGTTCTTTGTTGAAGAACGAAAGGAACGAAAACTATTATTAGCCCTGTTTTTACCCTTAAGATTTTTTATCTGTGGTAAAAAAGTTCCTTTCCCACCAGTAACAGTTGAGATAATGGAATCCAACTGAGAACCAAATAATTTTGTTACCCTGGAAAGAAATGGAAAGTAGAAGTTGATTTAGAAGCCATATCAGCATTCCAAGTTTTAAGCCATAAAGCTCTTCTAGCTAAAATAGCTAGAGACATAAACCTGACATCAACCTCTGATAATATCAAAAATGGCATCACAGATAAAATTATTAGCATGCTGAAGAAGAATAATAATATTATGAGAATCATGATCTGTTAGCTTGTTGTGCTAAAGTCTCAACCAAAAGTTGAAGCTGCAGCAACATCAGCCAAAGATATAGCAGGTCTAAGAAGATTACCTGAACACAGATAAGCTTTTCTTAGAAAGGATTCAATTTTCCTATCTAAAGGATCTTTAAACGAAGTACCATCTGACGTAGAATAGTAGTACGTTTAGCAAGGGTAGAAATAGCCCCATCGACTTTAGGGATTTTGTCCCAAAATTCTAATCTGTCAGACGGCACAGGAAATAATTGCTTTAAAACGTTTAGAAGGAGTAAATGTAATATACCTTTAAGGACTGATCCCTCCTACCAACAGCCAAACCCTATTTAAACACTCACATTGCCATATTCAAACTGCCTGTTAATTGATGTACTTTGTTTAAGCCTGCTCTGTTAAGAGTTTAGCTTTATTATTCATAGTTCTAAAGACCAGGTCTCTGTTTATTTAACCTTTGAATTATTCAGCTTGTTATAACCTTTACTAGGTTATACTCCTAGAGGTTTATTCAAATCAAACCTTTATCACATTCAGCTATTCAGTATTTTTTGCAGCCGCAATATTTAGCTCTGTGTGAGATTCCAGCATCAGCTGTGTATCGGATCATCCTTACCGCAACCGGAAGTAAGTCACACTCTCACCGGCTTCTCACTTCTCCACACGCTGTGGGACAAACAAACCTCCGGATCTTTTCTCATCAGGTATATTCCTCCCAAGACAAAGGTACTGTGATCGCTTACTTAGAGACTGAAGTGGTAAGATTATATGCCGATAAATCCTCTAAAGAACTCGTAAGCACTATTCGTACTAACCTGTGACTGAACAACCAGTTATTCATATATGCTTCCAAAAGGATGTGAATGAATGTGTGGGACTTGTAAATATTTTATTCCAGTGAGAGTGTGTGAAGTTTGTTTGCGATACTATTGAAACACCTGTTACAACTTGTTGAAGTGATTATTCCTGCTGAACATTATAACTCTAACCAAGTCATTAAGCCGAAACTTGAGACAGCTATTCTAACACTGCTCATAGGAAACCTGTGTTATAATAAACACACGTTGTTTCTTTTCCAGTGTCATTCATTACTGTATTTGTTACTAATTAGCTCACAGTTTATGATCTTAGTAAAATATAACCATTTTGCTGAGACTTAAAACACAAGAGCAACAAAACCAATTTTATATTGGGTCAGGAGTATTACAGTATTAACAGGCCTAAATATCTGTTTGTTTACTCTTTAAGCCATGGAACCACAAGAGATTCAGAATGAATTCTCTAACATACATCAAAAGTTGGATTACCTTGCACGTGGCTTAACAGAGGTGCAAACAGAGAATACAGCTTTAAAAAGCCTTACTAAAGGAATGTTTAACCCCTAAGGAGCAGGCTACTCCTGAACCTCAAATTCAGCCTCCTACACCTTTTTCTGGTAAACGATCAGTTTTCAGAGATTTCAAAATGCATGCAATTTGTTATTTACTTTGAGACCTAGGACTTACCATAGTGAGAGAATAAAGTTTGCACTACTATATCTTACTTACTAGGGGAACCTAGAACATGGGCCAATAGGCTGTATGAAACAAACGATCCTGTAATGGATTCATTGCAGGATTTTTTCTCTGCTATGTCTATCCTATATGAGGACACTAACACACAGATTAACGCAGAGACCAAACTGCGAGCTCTTAAACCAGGGCAAAAGAACCGTAGAAGAGTTTATCACTGACTTTCAGAAGTGGGCTTCAGACTCCAAATGGAATGAGGTCAGCCTCAGAAATCAGTTCAGGCTGGGATTATCTGAGAGCTTAAAGATGAGCTCTCACGAATAGAAATGCCTGAGACATTATCAGCTCTCATAAAAGTCTGCATTACTCTGGACAGACGTCTAATGAGAGCGCAAGGTAGAAAAATCAGTTTATGAGACACTTTCTAGACGCACTTATCCCTCACTTACATCACAAGAAAAGACTTTATCTAACCCTATACCTATGGAAATAGGAACTATTAGGGGTCCACTTACCTCAGAAGAAAAAGATAAGACGAAGATTGTCAAATCTCTGTTTATATGTGCACATAAGGAGCACTCTGTTAGTGAATGTCCATTACTATCAAAACAAAGAAAGGGTAAGACAGAATCTATAAAACAAATATATAACACCTCTAAGACACAACATCTAACTATTCCCCTTTCCTTACAGTGGGATCAAGACAACCCTACAGACTGAAGGACTAATAGATTCTAGGGCGACTGGAAATTATATTGACACGATTATGTAAAAAAGAATAAAATACCCACTGTGTGCAAGACAAACCCAGTTTTTTGTGAAGTTAATTGATGGTACATTCATTCAGAATGGACCAATCACTCAATCACACCATACCACTTTTAATAACCACATCCAAGGCACACACTGAATATGTAACTTTTGATATTATACCTATAGCACAGCACTCAGTCATCTTAGGTTATACATGGTTAGTTATTCATAATCCTGAAATAGATTGGACACAAAACACAGTAAACCCTAAACTCAACCTATTGTACTAAGGCTTGTTCCTCTACTGTTCTATAGCTACTATGGAGCTGGGTATTCCATGTGTATATCAGGATCCTGGCAGACGTATTCGATTTGATATGAAGCTGAGAATTTGCCTCTCACATAGAGGCATTTTGACATGCCCCATTGACATTATTCCCAGGATCACAAATACCTCATGGCAAAATTTTCCAATGAACCAAAATGAGCTCCCAACATTTACGTACCTACTGGGATGATAATCCGAGAAAAGGGTTGCATTACTCACTTCCAAACCTCTCCAAGCTGCGGCTGGGATATTCTTGTGTAAAAAACAAAGATGGAACTTTACGTCCAATTATCGACTACAGAGCTCTAAATATGATCACAGTAAAGAACCGATATCCAGCTCCCTTTAATCCCTGAGTTACTAGAAAGACTTACTGGTGGCCACTGTATTTCAAAACTGGATTTAAAGGAGCTTATAATCTAATCCGTATCAAGAAGGGTGATGAGTGGAAGACTGCTTTCCGCACCAGATACGGATTGTTCCAATATAACGTTATGCCCTTCGGATTATGCAATGCTCCGGCAACCTTCCAGCATTTCATAAATGAGATATTCCACGATCTCACAGATGTTTGCGTCATAATCTATTTGGATGATATCTTAATATATTCAAAAAATATGGCTGAACATGAGAAACACGTTCGTTGGGTTTTAACTAGACTTAGACAAAATAAGTTATACGCTAAGTTAGAAAAATGTATCTTTCATACATCAGAAATAAAATTCCTGGGTTATATTCTAAAACCCAACAAGATTGAGATGGATCAACAAAAGATTCAGGCTATTATAGAATGGCCAAAACCCACTACCACACGCTCACTCCAGAGGTTTCTGGGGTTTGCAAATTTTTACAGGAAATTTATCAAAGGGTTTTCCTCAGTTGTAAAACCACTATCTCAACTAACTAGTAGCAATCATAAATTCTGTTGGACAAAAGAGTCCCAAGAAGCTTTTACTAAGCTAAAAGAGCTTTTCACCTCAGCACCAGTTTTAACTTTACCAGACTACAATCAAGCATTCATATTGGAAGTGGATGCTTCCAATTCTGGAATTGGAGACAGGTGTTGTCACAGCAGAACAGGGACACCAAACTGATTCATCCCATTGCTTTCTATTCAAAGACTTTCGTACCAGCAGAAAGTAATATATTCTATTGGTGACAAAGAGTTACTAGCTATAAAACGTTTCACTAGAATATTGGCGACACCTTTTGAGAAGGAACTAAAGAACCTTTCTGATTTATACCGATCATAAGAACCTAGAATACTTAAGGACTAAACAAGACACTTTCTTCCCGTCAAGTAAGATGGGCACTTTTTATGGATCGGTTCAATTTTTTAATAACCATACCGACCAGGAAGTGCAAATGCGAAAGCTGACGCTTTATCAAGACAGTTTGATTCAGTTTGCCACAACACATCTCAACACCAATTATACCAGAAGAAAAATTTTTGGGAGCACTCACTGGTTTAGAGACTGAAATATTATCAGCTCTGAAAGATGAGACTTCAATACCACCAGAGTGCGTTAAGGATTCAACTACAGGATTATTTTACCATAATGGAAGATTATTCATTCCTGAGTCTCAACGACAACTCATATTGAACAATACCCATGACAATGTATTATCTGGACATACAGGAATCCAAAAGACCATTGAGTTAACTAAAAGGAACTTTTGGTGGCCTCATATGGAAAAGACTATTTCTGACTACGTCATAGGCTGTGATGTCTGTGCCAGAAACAAGGCTGAACATAGAAAACCTATAGGTTACCTGACGTCACTGCCGATTCCTGATAGACCATGGAGTACCATATCCATGGACTTCATTGTTGATTTACCAGATTCACAACATTATAATACAATATTTGTTGTAGTGGATCAATTAACCAAATTAGCTCACTTCACACCTTTAAAGGCTCTTCCTAGTGCCTTTATAACAGCAAAAGCATTCATTAGAGCTATTGTTCGCCTACATGGTTTACCATCCACCATTATAACTGACAGGGGTACTCAATTCACCTCCGCTTTCTGGAGATCACTCTGTAAGTCACTCAAGATTGACACACGATACTCCACAGCATTCCACCCACAAACCAATGGGTTAACCGAACGATTAAATCAAACATTAGAACAGTACCTCAGGTGTTATATTACGCATTTACAAGATGATTGGGTAACATACCTCCCTTTGGCAGAATTTTCATACAATAACTCTATTTCCTCTTCAACAAAGATGTCCCCATTTTTTGCCACATATGGTTATCACCCCACATCAATCACTCTTTCAAATACTCCAGTCAATTCTCCAGGTGCTACAACTTATCTCAATACCTTACAAGATCGATTAGAACAAATAAAGGCACACCTCGTTCAAGCTAAAGACAGACAAAAACATTATTATGACCAAAGACACAGACCCTCACCAGACTATAAGTTAGGTGATCAGGTACTTCTTTCAACTAAATATCTAAGGTTACAGATACCAAGTAAAAAATTAGCTAATCAGTATATAGGACCTTTTTCAATTGACAAAATCATCAATCTTAATGCAGTGAGATTAAAGCTACCACAACATTACAAAATACATAATACATTTCATGTCTCATTATTAAAACCGTATACTTCAGACCGAAACAGATTTAGATTTGACAGTTCCTCCTCCCATACTCCTAAACAATCAAGAAAGTTTTGAGGTAGAAAGAATCCTAGATTCTCGCATTAGGAGAAGGAGATTGGAATATCTGATCCAATGGAAGGGTTATGGACCAGAAGAGAATTCTTGGCAACATCACTCGGAGATTAACGCTCCAAGACTCCTTAGGGCGTTTTCATCTCCGTTACCCCATCTAAACCTCACCCTGAATCACCGGGGGTGATTCCTTAACGGGGGGGAGATGTAATATACCTTTAAGGACTGATCCCTCCTACCAACAGCCAAACCCTATTTAAACCTCACATTGCCATATTCAAACTGCTGTTAATTGATGTACTTTGTTTAAGCCTGCTCTGTTAAGAGTTTAGCTTTATATTCATAGTTCTAAAGACCAGGGTCCTGTTTATTTAACCTTTGAATTATTCAGCTTGTTATAACCTTTACTAGGTTATACTCCTAGAGGTTTATTCAAATCAAACCTTTATCACATTCAGCTATTCAGTATTTTTTGCAGCCGCAATATTTAGCTCTGTGTGAGATTCCAGCCATCAGCTGTGTATCGGATCATCCTTACCGCAACCGGAAGTAAGTCACACTCTCACCGGCTTCTCACTTCTCCACACGCTGTGGACAAACAAACTCCGGATCTTTTCTCATCAGGTATATTCCTCCCAAGACAAAGGGTAACTGTGATCGCTTACTTAGAGACTGAAGTGGTAAGATTATATGCCGATAAATCCTCTAAGAACTCGTAAGCACTATTCGTACTAACCTGTGAATGAACAACCAGTTTATTCATATATGCTTCCAAAAGGATGTGAATGAATGTTGTGGGACTTGTAAATATTTTATTCCAGTGAGAGTGTGTGAAGTTTGTTTGCGATACTATTGAAACACCTGTTACAACTTGTTGAAGTGATTATTCCTGCTGAACATTATACCTCTAACCAAGTCATTAAGCCGAAACTTGAGACAGCTATTCTAAAGCACTGCTCATAGAAACCTGTGTTTTAATAAACACACATTTTTCTTTTCCCGTGTCATTCATTACTGTATTTGTTACTAATTAGCTCACAGTTTATGATCTTAGTAAATATAACCATTTTGCTGAGACTTAAAACACAAGAGCAACAAAAACCAATTTTATATTGGTCAGGAGTATTACAGTAAATGAATTACCCAATTTATCCCATTCTCTGGAAATTACTTCAGAAATAGCATTAGGAACAGGAAAAACTTCTGGAATAACCACAGAGATTTAAATACCTTATCTAACGTTTAGAATTAGTATCAAGAGGACCAAATCCTCTATTTCTAAAGCAATTAGTACTTCTTTAAGTAAAGAACGAATAAATTCCATTTTAAATAAATATGAAGATTTATCAGCATCAATCTCTGAGACAGAATCCTCTGAACCGGAAGAGTCATCAGAATCAGAATGATGATGTTCATTTAAAATTCATCTGTAGAGAGAGAAGTTTTTAAAGATTTTTTATGTTGACTAGAAGGAGAAATAACAGACATAGCCTTCTTGATGGATTCAGAAACAAATCTCTTATGTTATAAGGAACATTCCGGCGACACGTATGACGCCGGAAACAGAAAAGAGATTTTTTGCGCCAAAAAAGTCCGCGCCTAGAATGACGCAATAAAATGAAGCATTTTCAGCCCCCGCGAGCCTAACAGCCCCAGGGAAAAAAAGTCATAATTTTTAAGGTAAGAAAAAATGATTGAATTCAAATGCATTATCCCAAATATGAAACTGACTGTCTGAAAATAAGGAATGTTGAACATTCTGAGTCAAGGCAAATAAATGTTTGAATACATATATTTAGAACTTTATAAATAAAGTGCCCAACCATAGCTTAGAGTGTCACAGAAAATAAGATTTACTGTACCCCAGGACACTCATCTACATGTTTGTAGAAAGCCAAACCAGTACTGAAACGAAAATCAGCAGAGGTAATGGTATATAAATAAGAGGTATATCGTCGATCTGAAAAGGGAGGTAAGAGATGAATCTCTACGACCGATAACAGAGAACCTATGAAATAGACCCCGTAGAAGGAGATTCACTGCTTTCAAATAGGCAAATACTCTCCTCGCATCCCTCTGACATTCACTGCACGCCTGAGAGGAAAACCGGGCTCCAACTTGCTGCGGAGCGCATATCAACGTAGAATCTAGCACAAACTTACTTCACCACCTCCATAGGAGGCAAAGTTTGTAAAAACTGAATTGTGGGTGTGGTGAGGGGTGTATTTATAGGCATTTTGAGGTTTGGGAAACTTTGCCCCTCCTGGAAGGAATGTATATCCCATACGTCACTAGCTCATGGACTCTTGCTAATTACATGAAAGAAAGTTAAACTGTAAACTGACAGTCTGAAAGAAGGAACACTGATTATCCTGAATCATGGCAAATATAAGTTTAAAACATATATTTAGAACTTTACATATAAAGTGCCCCAACCATAGCTTACCCTACGACACTCATCTACATGTAGTAGATAGCCAAAACCAGTACTGAAACAAGAATCAGTAGAGGTAATGGTATATAAGAGTATATTGTTGATCTGAAAAGGGAGGTAGGAGAAGAAATCTCTACGACCGATAACAGAGAACCTATGAAATAGATCCCCTAGAGGAAGACCATGGTATCCAAATAGGCAATACTCTCTTCACATCCCTCTGACATTCACTGCACTCTGAGAGGAAAACCGGGCTTCAGCCTGCTGAGAAGCGCATATCAACGTAGAAATCTAGCACAAACTTACTTCACCACCTCATTGGAGGCAAAGTTTGTAAAACTGAATTGTGGGTGTGGTGAGGGGTGTATTTATAGGCATTTTGAGGTTTGGGAAACTTTGCCCCTCCTGGTAGGAATGTATAATCCCATACGTCACTAGCTCATGGACTCTTGCCAATTACTTGAAATAAAGGCGTAAAAAGCATCAACAAAGGAATTTGGGAAATAATTGTGCTTTATACAAAAAAATCATAACCACCATAAAAAGGGTAGGTCTCATGACTCTTGCAATATGAAAGAAATGAATTTATCAGGTAAGTTCTTACATAAATCCAGGAGAACATGTAAAAACCCTTTCCTCACACTAGGTGAGAAGAAGAGGATTAGGCAACGTTAACTACCCTACCATGTTACCACAACTGATCAGATGTCTGCTTCAGATGTCTCAGCAGACAAGTAGGGATCCATCAGAAACCTCCAACTGAAGCCTCAGACTGATATAAATTTCCCAATGAGAGTCAGAAACTTCCGCCCGCTCCAAAGAGACCAAGCGGAGAGAACCAAACCCCAAGGTTAAACAGGACCGTCCATATCCATTCCAGGCAAGGAGACATGGTCCTAAGCCAGAGTCCTTGAAAAAACGGAACCGAACTGAAGATCTAAGCTCCTGATGAACCCATAAGCTGCCTCCTATGGTTAGGAGCGCCCCAGACAGTGCCTTCCACTATCTAAATCCTTATATTAAAGAACCTAGCAACACATCCACAAACCCAAGAGTCTGAAAAAAGAATCCCACTGGTTTAAAATAAGGCAACCAGTACCCCTGGATCGCAAGGTAATCCATGTAAACAGGCCTAACAACTTGACCCATACACTGAGAATATAAATACAATTTCCAGACCCAGACAGGCGAAAAGACGGAAACTGACCACAGACCTCCTACCCTTAAGCCTGAAGGGCTAGATTATCAATGAGATCGACGGATAGCATCCGAGAGTCTAAAGACCATGGTAAGACAAGGGACAGTTCTTATCTTTAGAAGACGACAGTCTCCAGAGATCCTTGCAGGATCGGTCTCCCGATATCCTTGAAATGGAACAACAACGGGAGCCTTGCAGCTCCTGGTAGAAAGGCAGGGTGGCCCCTGCACTCTGTGTAATAGAAGAGCAAATGAAACACTGAGAAAGGAAGAAGGACATGCCCGCACTTTCAGAACAAATGACCCAACCCAAGACGGGAGGGAAGGAATATCGCCATCGCAAAAGGATGCGACTAGGCCACAGAGTCGTCATCCAGAGATACCGCAACTGAAGACACAATCTTCCACCAGATACTAGACCTCTGGAAGTCAATCCCATCTCAGACTCCAAAGGAATGGAAACCTACGCTTTCCGAGTCCCCAGAGATCCTAGAAACCACGATGACGGCTGAAAAAGTCGGTCACGCATCCCAAGCAATATTGGCAGAAAAAAACAACTTATATCGAAGCTCACAACCTTCCTTCCAGAAGCGTTGGATCTATGCCCCAGGCCCCATACTTCGTCATAGGATCCAAGCCCGGAGCCCATAATAGTCCGATAGGATAATCATGCACCACGAGGGTGACATCAACCCAGAGAAAACAGTAGACAGCGTCCGACCAGTACCTGCCTGCTACAAGAACCCTCCAGAACCGTCTAAGATCCAAGAAAAATCGACCCGAAGGTTCGATAATGTGAACTAGAAAACATTACCTCGGTCTTAACCATAGTGCGCAACTTCCTCGGAAGTTGCCCCATGCGACCACAAAATCGCAAGTATCAGTTTCAGGAAAGAACATTGCCAGAACGGAAGTAAAAAAATAAAAGTAAGGCAGCACCCGAGGGTAAACACCCAAGGGAAAAAAGATACGCTAACCAGACCACCGATCAGAGGCCCCCTTCACCCAATGCTCAGAACCTATACATAAAAGAAAGAAAAACGGAGACGTCAAAGGAATTAGCTTCATCCCCAAGCGTCTAACCCAATTGCCATCCTATAACGGAAGGCAAAATTATCCCTTGCCGGATCGACAAACGACTCCGGCCCCAAGATTGGGGACCCGGAAGCCTCAGAGGCCCACGCTTCCCCAGGAGGCCGAACTGATTATTATTATTATTCGGTTATTTGTAGAGCGCCAACAGATTCTGCAGCGCTATTCGGGCGATTCCACGGGCCCTGGTTGACAGAACACGGACAGTAATCTTAAAATATTTCACTTGGGAGATACAAATGAGCCAGTGCCATAGATATGGCCATGCTGAACCGTGCCGTAACCTCTGAGGAAACAAGCCACCTTCCGGAGAAGAGTAAAGGCCATAGGGAGACCTGGTTGCGAAGCAAAGGAAAGTTCTGGGACCCGCGCCTCATAGGACCTAGAATCCCTCAGGGGCGGATGGCTCAACGCACTCTGAGGACCCTGAATCGGGAGATGAGAGTACTCTGGAACGGCAATCAGAACATAACTGATGGGCATAGATAAACCGGCGCCATTTCATATTCATCACAAGACGCATTCTCCGCATCGGAGACATCCGTGTCTAAAAAATCAGAATCCTCCATCTTGGGATTACAAAAATGACAAACACTAACTGGCACCTTTTTTACATCCCCAACGGCTGGAGCACTTAGCACCTCCAGTGAACCAGACAACCAAACTCTCTCTGTCCGCCACACAGTCAGCATACGGAAGTGACAATGTAACCGCAACTGGTCCACGAGGTGCACCGTGCAAGTCATAAAAAGATCATGCAAATCTAAAGATTGAGCCAATTGATAAGGCCGAAATGTTCCCGAAAAGCCATAAGACTAAAGTATTACTACAACATCAGCAGACAGAACCACATAACAAACATGACTAAAGTCCCCCCTGTTCAATAACCCCCCTCAGAGGATATTAACCCATGATTCCTATTTTAAGATAAAAGAAGTCCCACTGGGACCCTACCTTCTCGTTAACATCACATTCACATAATGAAGTAAAATGAAATGTTCTTAGCGGAATCTACACTGTGGAACAGGAACACGGGCCTTCAAGTGTGACAGATAGTAGCCTCGCCTCTGACATGGACTTGAGTGAATAAAGGTAGGCACGCGAAACTCGTCAATGCTGATTTCCAAGGAGCTGTTAATATGAGTCAGATGGTTTCGCAGAAAGACTCTCCCTGCATCTCTGGACTCTAACCTTCATCCATGCTCTTACTGAGAGAGTGACAGACTACTTAAAACTCCAGTCATATTTCGAAGAGTAATACCCTTCATAAGAGACTATCTCAAACTTCTGACATTTCTCTGCCAACGTCCTGTGATGAAAGGCAAAGAATGACTGGGGGTGAGGGAAGTGGGGGAGGTATTTGAAGCCTTTGGCTTTGGGTGTCTTTGCCTCCTCCTGGTGGCTGGTTCTGAATTCCCAAAAGTAATGAATGCAGCTGTGGACTCTTCCCGTTTAAGAAGAAAATAGAATTTATCTGGATAAAGGACTGAGGTAATGGAATATCAAAGCAAAAAAGGCAGACAGACACTTATTACATTTATCATTTTCCGTTGTGCAGTGAATAACTAATACTTGCCTGTCTTCATCTTAAATATGCTCATTCCATTCACCACGCAATAAACAAATTGTATTTGAAGTTTCTGAGTTTTTGTTTGTTTGTTGATTGGAATTATAAACTCACATATAACAAGTGAATATTAGGATACCATCTGTGTGAAATTGTCTGTAATACTATGATTATGTATTTTATAAAGATTACCTTCTGTTCAATAAAGATTTGAAAATTAAAAACAAAACAACTAACAATTGTTTTCTTGCAAAATGAGGACTTAGAAATTCTTACTGTAGCCACTGCCTATAGTTACATAGATAAAGCTAACAAGCTGCAAACTTAAGTTGCATTCTGCCTTTCCTGAGTATGGGCAAGAGCAAGATTTCCCATTTCTCTAGGTATCAAGTAACAGTAAACCAGCTCATGTTGCTCTGGAAGATTTATGACATCAAGCAATATATGCCTTCCTGAAGTTACCCCAGACCCCTTGTGGGGCTGTGACAGGATGTAATGGACACTGCACAAGTTAAGTAAAAATAAATAAAGGTAAAATCCTTTTAAAATGATGAATTATTCCATCCATTAAGTTCAAACCACTGCTTAGTGTTTTTTTATATATATATAAAAAAATTGTTTTATATCCTGACATTCATAAAAGGCCTACACATTTTTAAGAGGTCTAAAAATAATGTGCAAAAGATGCTAGAAATGGACTAGTCCTTATGGACTAGTATACTACTATTGAATATTGGTGGAGATTCTCAAAAACCATGAGAGAAAACAGGTTTTCTTGTGGATTGGAGAAAAACTGGAATTTGGAAACCTCTGTAAAATCCTTCTAATCACTGGAATAAATGCCAATGTAAGGATTAACCACAGCATACTGTGCAATCTATTTCTCATGAAAGTTATGACCTCTGTTGCACTCTATGATTTATGCACTGTTGCAGGATTGTCCCCTTACTTACACTGCATCAGTGATGCTCCATGGCGATAGCAGCAACTGGACAATTGCTGTGTGTCCATTCTTAGCAGCATCATGAAGAGGTGTATCATTCTGGTAGCCTGCAGTATTCACAAGCGCCTGGTGTTGAAGCAGTAACTCAAACAACTTCGAGTGTCCGTGGTTGCAAGCTTCATGCTGATTGTTAAAGACACAAAATCATATATAAAAATGTTGGACACTTTAAATCTGTATATATTGTTCAGAAATTTAGTGAAGCAAATAATGTCTCACAGGCATTTGGTTTTTGCATTTTAATGTATTGGCAATGAAAGATACTGTCCATGTGGTATTGCAGTTGCCAAAAAGTGAAAATTTACATTTAAGAGCGCAAAATCATCAGCTTAATGTCATATTGTGATACGTGCAATTTCCACACAGTAGAAATTACTTCATTAAAGGGATCGGATTCTGAATGTTGAAATCAAACATAGATACATTTTCATCTCTGAATTAATATAGTTTTATCATCTCATGTACTATAGAACATTGAAGAAAGATGTAATGCTCCATTAACTTGATATTTTAGTAAATGAAGTCATTGAAGTGTTATAGAAAATCATTATAAATGCTGTTCATAGACCCAGTGAAAAATGAAAAGGATAGATTATAAAAAGGTAAGGTTTGCCCAATTTAAAATATTTCTTTCTTCCCCTATTATGTGCAAAGTATATGCTTTCATTACAAACTTGTTGTCGTGCAAAATTTACTAAAAGGAATAAGTCAAAAAACATAAATTATGCTTACCTGATAATTGCATTTCCATCTGTGGGAGGAGAGTCCACGGCTTCATTCATTACTTGTGGGAATTAAAGGGACATGAAACACAATTTTTTTCCTTCATGATTTAGAAAGAACATGCGATTTTAAACAACTTTCTAATTTACTTCTATTATTAAATTTATTTATTCTCTTGATATTCTTTGATGAAAAGCATATCTAGATAGGCTCAGTAGCTGCTGATTGGTTGCTGCCCATAGAAGCCTTGTGTGATTGGATCACCCAAGTGCATTGCTATTTATTTAACAAAGGATATCTAAAAAATGAAGCAAAATAAATAATAGAAGTCAATTGGAATTTTGTTGAAATTTGTATTCTCTATCTCAATCATGAAAGAAAAAATGTGGGTTTAGTGTCCCTTTAAGAACCTGGCCACCCAGGAGGAGGGCAAAGACAACCCAGCCAAAGGCTTAAATACCTCCCCCACTTCCCTCATCCCCCAGTCATTCTGCCAAGGGAACAAGGAACAGTAGGAGAAATATCAGGGTATAAATGGTGCAAGAGAACAAAAATAAATTTAGGTCCGTCCACCGGAGAAACGGGCGAGAGCCGTGGACTCTCCTCCCACTGATAGAAATTAAAATATCAGATAAGCATGTTTTCCATCTTAATGGGAGGAGAGTCCACGGCTTTATTCATTACTTGTGGGAAACAAATACCCAAGCTCTAGAGGACACTGAATGAAAAAAACGGAGGGCAAAAGGAGGCGGACCCTAAAACTGAGGGCACCACAGCCTGCAAAACCTTTCTCCCAAAAGCAGCTTCCCACCGAAGGCAAAAACATCAAATTTGTAAAATGTAGCAAAAGTATGTAGGGAGGACCACGTAGCCGCCTTACAAATCTGCTCCATAGAGGCCTCATTCTTAAAGGCCCATGAAGAAGCCACAGCCTATTTGATTGAGCTGTAATCCTCTGAGGAGGCTTATGTCCCGCTGTCTCATAGGCCAAGCGAATAATGCTCCTCAACAAAAAGGATAGGGAAGTGGATGAGGCCCTCTGCCCCCTGCGCATCCCCGAATACACCACAAATAAAGACGAGCTCTGTCTGAATTCTTTTGTGGCGTGAAGATAGAACTTCAAGGCTCGAACCACATCCAAAATATGAAGTAACCTTTCCTTTGAAGAAGAAGGGTTAGGACACAAGGAAGGAACTACTATCTCCTGATTGATGTTACGATTCATCACCACCGTGGGAAGAAATCCCAACCCAGTGCGAAGAACAGCCTTATCTGCGTGAAAACCCAGATCAGGGAGGCTCACATTGCAAGGCCGCCAACTCTGAGACTCTGCGTGCCGCTGCAATAGCCAACATGAATAGAACCTTAAGAGGAGACCTCTGAAAAACAAAACCCAGTGTGCTGAAACATCTTTCTCAGCATGTTCTCCAACTTTTTTATTCCATGGGCTCCTTGAACGACTAACTATCCTCTAGGGTTAATAGTCGTTCGCTTAGCAAGTGTGGAGATGGCCCCATCCACCTTAGGAATGTCCCCCACATCTCCAACTGAGCCTCTGGAACAGGAAAAAGGTTTCTTAAAGGACGAAGAAGGGGAACCGGGGAAGATCTGGGGGTACCACCCTATCCTCATAAAACTTATCTAACTTAGGGATAGAAGTTCCTCCGAAGCTTCGGTCCAGAACCTCTAGGAGTAGCAAGCACTTGCTTTAGCAAAAACCGCAAATTCTCTATCTTAAACCTATAACCAGGCTACTCTGCCGTAACTTTAGATAACACGGATTGCGACCCAGAAGGAGTCCCCTCCGAAGCATCGGAGTGGGCCCCGTCATCGAACCACTCCGCAGGAGCATCCGACGAAGACAAGTCCAAAGTCTGGCCACTCTGAAAGGCCTTACGCTTGCGCTAGCAGAACGTGGTAAGGCGTGGATCACTTTAGAAACCGCCGCCTGCAGTTGATCCGCAAAATCTGGCGGGCAACATATCTCTCCCCGATGGAGCAACAGTCTGTCTCCGGGCATTGCATGTGCAATAGGGGACTCAACTCGGAAATGCACCTCACGGGACAGAGATCCCTCAGAGGTGGAGGACTCAGTGGTACTAGACATTCTTTTAGTCTTAGATGTCTCGACCCTCTCAAGGCATGTGGAACATAATTGGGCAGCTGGTCTACCGGAACCTCACAATAAACACAGGTATGAGACTTTGTCAAAGAGGGAGTACCCTCTAACGCGTCAGAATCCTCAATAGAATTGCAGTTTTATGAGAATTAAAAGAGAAACTTACAAGGCACCTTTATAACCGCCAATGGCCAGGGCACTCACCACCTCCTATGAACCGACTACCGAAACCGCTTAGTCTCCTCCTTTGCAGATCAGACCGGAAGTGAAGGGCCCCACCCGGTCACACGGGTGCCTTGCAGGACCGCCCCTGCCTAAAGGAGAAAACACGCCAAAAAAAAAAAAAGAATGCGCAAAAACTCCCGGAAAAGAACCTGATAGTTCCACACATTGCCAGAGCCTCATTCCCGCACAGTGCAGCAATGACACAATAAACAATATCATGTATAAACCCCCCCTGTTCAATAATCCCCCTAGCGGGAATATTAACCTGTGATTCTGTAAAGATACAAGGCGCCACACTGTGGCCCTGTCCTTCTATGGTTAACATTGTGTATAAAATGAAACGATCTTACCAGAATCCACGCCGTGGAACAGGTACACAGCCCTTCAAGTGTGACAGGTAATAGCAGTGCTCCTGCGAAACTCATCAAAGCTGATTGCTGTAGGAGCTGTTAATTTCAGTAGGGATGGTTTTGCAAAAGAGACTCTCCCTGCATCTCCGGACTCTAACTTTCACCCAAGCCCTCACTGTGAAACCTTATAGGGCTACTTAAAACTCTTGTCCCATTGCGAAGAGTAATACCCTCTATAAGAGACCTCCGAATCTTCGGTACCTCTCTGCCACCTCCTGTGATGAAAGGCAAAGAATGACTGGCGGATGAGGAGAGTGGGAGAGGTATTTAAGCCTTTGGCTGGGGTGTCTATGCCTCCTCCTGGTGGCCAGGTTCTGAATTCCCAAAAGTAATGAATGCAGCTGTGGACTTTTCCTGTTTAAGAAGAAAATACCAGCCAATTCCTCTCTGAATGAGAGAAACAAATCCCTGTTTAAAGCTTAGGCCAACTTTGAAGAGCTCTGAAAACTGCATGGAGCTACAAAATATTTATAGATAACCTTACCTCCTGAATAGAGCAGACTCCCTGAACTCTCCGAGACCCTGCACCCCAACCTAACAAGTTGGCATTTGTGGAAATTATTACCCACAGAGGCCGAAAAAAGGAAGCCCCCTGAACCAAAGAATGGTGAATCTGCCACCAAGTTAGGGACTGTCTTGTCCTGTGATCTAACAGAATCCTATAAAACAAATCCTTGTGGGCCCCATTCCATTTATGCAGCATCTGCAGTTGGAAGGTCAGTAGATGAAATATGGCAAACAGAACTGCATCTGAGGCAGCTACCATGAGACCCACATCTTTCATACTCTGGGCAACCTCTTCATCTGTGTGTGACACACAGGCAGATGAAGAGGAAGCCTGAAACAGAAGGTTCGACCAAGTAAAGAACTACAGAGATTCCCTAAAACTTGAACTACAGACAATAAAGCTTCAGACTGAAAGGGAGGGCCACAAACTGATAATAGTTGTCTAGAAAAGCAAATCCAAATCTTAGGAACATGACATGATTGCTGTGAATAAGGAAATAAGTTTATGGTAGAAATAAACGGACTCTCTTGCACTAAAGGAAGTGTGTAAAGGTTTCAGGAATCTGTTCAATATTTTGAGATCATAACAGGGAGAAAAAGTACCCTCTTTCTTTCGTACTATATAGAGATTTTAATGAATCCCCTGCCTTAATTCTGAAGTTGAAACTGTAGCAATATCTCCCACTAATTCCAGATCCCTTACACAAGCCAAGAAAGCTTGTGCCTTTAAAGAATCTCGAGGCACTTGACACAAAAAGATTATTTCCCAAGGAGGCCTTGAACAAAAGTTTATTTGATGCCCTTGGGAAATGATTTGCAATACCCAGGATCCTGAACAGATCTCATCTAAGCCTCCTGAAAGAGACTAACTCTGCCCCCCATCAGAGACTGGTCTGGCATGGGGACACAACTTCTCTTGGAGGCTAGTGTAGACTTATATAGGACTTTTTGTTCTTAGACCAAGAGGGGCTGGACTTCCAGGAACATTTGGAGTAGGCAGAACTCTGTGCAGAGGGGGAAAATTTTCTGAGTCTTAGATTGTTGAAAGGAATGAAAATGCCATAGCACACGCTCCCAGACCCAAAATATGCGTTTTACAAACCGAATCAGCAGACCAAGATTTAAGCCACAAAGCTTGTCAAGCTAAAACAGCTAAAGCAGCATTCTTTGCATAAAAATCAATTCATTTCCACTGCTGCATTACAAGGAATTTGCTATTCTCAGTAGATTAAAAGGACATGAAACGCCAAATTTGTCTTCAAATTTTAAATAACTTTCTAATTTACTATATGTAATAATGTTATCTATTTGCAAGAGCACTAGATGGTAGCACTATTCCCTGCCATGTAGGTATCTTTTGTATATGAATAACGTGTCTATCCCTTAAACCTAGATCTGCACTTCACTTTTACCTCACTCCTCATCAAGGATGCAAAAGAAGCGGGGGGGGGGGGCATTTAAAGCTCTTGTGTATTTTTTGCCTCCTCCTAGTGGTCAAGAGGGAAAATTCCCAGATCATGGACTCTGTGGAAGGAAAATATTTTTAAATTAAACATTGTAATCCCAAAAATCCAATTTCTGGGAAACAGAAAATGGTCACCACAATTCTGTATGAGAATATAGCAAGATCCAAGAATGAAATAGCTCATGTCTTACTACTTACTAGTGGAGTCCAGCCAGCATGGTCCTTCACATTAGGATTGGCTCCACCCTTCAGAAGCTCATCCACTGCTTGTAAATCTCCCTGTGAAAAGTAACAATATGTAATTATTAAAAGGGACAGTCTACTCCAGAAATGTTATTGTTAAAAAACATAGATAATCCCTTTATTACCCATTCCCCAGTTTTGCATAACAAAGCAACTGTTATATTAATATCTTTTTTCACTCTGATTATCTTGTTTCTAAGCCTCTGCAGACTTCCCCCTTATCTCAGTTATTTTGACAGACATGCATTTTAGCCAATCAGTGCAGACTCTTAAATAACTCCATGGGGTAAGCACAATGTTATCTATATGACAAACATGAACTAACCGTGTCTAACTGTGAAAAACTTTCAAAATGCACTGAGATAAGAGGCAGTTCAACTGCTTAGAAATAAGCATATAAGTCTATGTTTAGCTTTTCACAAAGAATACCAAGAGAGCAAAGCAAATTTGATGATAAAAGTAAATAAAAAAATTAATTTTAAAGTAATTTAAAATTGCATGCCCTATCTGTATCATGAAAGCTTAATTTTGACTAGACTGACCCTTTAAGGAATACCCAGCATTTGCAATGTTTACATCAAAATATCAGCAAGAAATATCAAATAGTTTTCACTTGCATTATATTTATTCTCTTACCCAAACTATTTTTTCTGTTGTTGAATAGATGTCAATATTTTACTTTAAATACAAACAAATTGTATTGAAATATATCATACATTCACACTGTTTTCTCTTACACGTTTTTAAATATTTTGCAACTTGGAATAAGTATAAAATTAAAAACAAAAATGTCTGATGCTTACCAGCTGCATCTGCTTCACTGACTCATGAAAATGATAGAATGACAATATTCACATATGTCACCTTTTAGATTTTCTTATTGCTTCGGGTTACAAGATATTTTAGATGCTTGCGCACTAGCTTTTAGCACATTTATAAATTTTTAAGAACATTTTATTGCAAAACCTGCAAGAGGCAGCCTTTGTTTATTATTATTAGAAATCAAATACTTGGAGTTCTGTTCTTCAGTTCCCAGAGAGGAAATATCTGACTCAATAGGCAGAAGCAGAGCCCTTTACAAACATATTTTATAATGAACCTGGGGTTGGTGGGTAGCACTTTGTTGCATATTTCAATCTCAAGGCTTTCTACAATTATACTTCAGAAACTGTAATGCAAACATCACTAAAATGTAATCTGAGAAGTGACAGGCTTTATATCTTGTATCTCATACTCCTAATATTAATGTAGATACTGGAGTGTGTTGTGGAAATCATATATCTTTCCAAAAGGTATGGTTTACGGTAGAGCTTGACAAATGCCAGGGGCTAGTGCTCTTAGAATTCTGTTTTGTGCTCTAAACATTTTTGGATTATAGTACATTTATTTATTTTGATACACTATATTCTAGCTTATAAAATATGCATTTGATGCCTCAATATTCTGAAAGGCTCCTCACTGTGCTTCCAACAAATAAATCCCTAAATTAATGATGAAAAAAAAAGTCTCCACTTATCTAAACTTTGGTTTTCTATTAGAGATGGTTTGTTTTTATTTAATATTTGTCTTTGCTTTAGAACTTAATATTCTTGGTGAAACAAAGCGGCAAATAAATTGTGTCTCACAAGAGATGAAGCCTTTATAGTTCTGAATCCAAACTTTTTCTTAGGATAACCCATGTTAAAAAGGGATCTACAACGACAAACAAAAACAGAGGCGTTTGTGTTTGCTGTTGTAGATTTCCAAGTATGGAGAAAAGCCATATCCCTTTCCAGTGTTCAGCCTGGGCTATCAAGCTAAGCACCTCCATATTGGAAGTTCTTGTGACGCATTTAAACTTATGGACTCTGGTTTGTTCATTGGGCTTTTTCTCAATATATGGACATATTTATATCTTTGCACTTTAACATCTCATAAGGGCGCCCCCTATCCTTGTGATCTATTACTATTACTTTTTTCATTATTCAGCTAGAGCATGCAATTTTAAACATCTTACTAATTTGCTTCTTTTCATTTTTGTTCATTCTCTTGGTATGTTTTGTTGAAAATCAGGAAAGTAAGCTCAGGAGAGTGCACGTTTATGGAGCACTACATGGCAGTAGTTTTGCAAGAATGTTATCCCTATACAAGGGCACTAGATGGCAGCTCTATTTCCTGCTATGTGCTCCAGACAGCTAACTAGGCATCTCTTCAACAAAAAATAACATAGGAACTAGGCAAATTTTATAATAGAAGTAAATTGGAAATTGTTTTTTAAATGATATGCTTTGTCTGAGTAACATAACAATATTGGGGTTTTTATATTCCTTTAACACTAGAATTCTATGGATAAAATTTTAAAGGGACAGTCAACACCAAAAATGTTGTTGTTCAAAAAGATAATCCGTTTATTTACCATTGCCCAGTTTTGCATAACCAACACTGTTATATTAATATATTTTACCTCTATGACTACCTTGTATCTAAGCTTCTGAAAACAGCCTCCTTATCTCAGATCTTTTGATTGACTGTAATTTCAGGCTATTTGTGATGACTATATCTCTCCACTGGAGCAAGTACAATGTTATCTATATGGCACACATGAACAAACAGCACATGTTATAAGCTATTCTCAGCCACACTGAGATAAGAGTGGACTGCATAGTCTTAGAAATCAGCCTATAAGCCTACCTAGGTTTAACCTTTAACAAAAAATAACAGAAAAAGCACATTTGATAAAAGTAAATTAGAAAGTTTAAAATGACATGCCCTACCTGAATCATGAAAGTTTATTTTGGACTTTACTGTCCCTTTAAGGATTCTAATCTATAAAATTAAAAAAAGAAAAGGGCTCACTGTTAAAAGAGCAATCAATCAAATGTCTTTCTGGCCACCACCTCCTCCCTCCCTACAACTCTTTCCTCCTTCTACCCCTCACACTAAACTTCACAGAAGAATCAAGTCATTAGATCAGCAACAGCTCGCTAGCTCTCTCAAACCTCTTCTCTCTTACATCCCCTCCTTTTCTTGTCCTGATGAATCCATCTCCCACTATAACTCCACCCTTACATCGGTCCTTGATAACCTGGCCCCACCTACCATAACTCGGAAAACATACACTCATCCTCAGCCCTGGCATACTCCTCTGACAGGGTACCTACGCAGATGTTCCCGTACTGCTGAGCGACACTGGAGGAAATCTCGGAGTTCTGCTGACTTTCTTCACTGTAAGTTCATCTTGAACTCTTACTATTCTGCCCTTAATCTATATAAGTAACATTACTTCTCCACTCTTATCTCTACTCTTTCTTCAAACCCAAAACATCTGTTCTCCACATTCAATACTCTTCTCTGACCACCCCCACCTCAACTTTTCTCTCAGCCCAAAGTTTTGCCAGCTACTTCAACAACAAAATAGACTCCATCAGAAATGAAATCAGCTCTCCACATACTACCGGTCTCCCTTCCCCCTCAATCATCCAAAACCCACATAGCCATAAATTTAGCTCTTTTGCCCCTGTCACAGAGGATGAAGTTTCTGCCCTTATACTATCCTCTCACCTCACTGCCTGTCCCCTCGACCCCATCCCCTCACAACTACTCCCCTCCCTCTCTTCTACCCTTACCCCTATACTCACAAACATCTTCAACCTCTCCCTCAGCACTGGTATAGTTCCCACATCTCTTAAGCATGCATTAGTCACATCTATCCTCAAAAAACCTTCTCTCAATCCAAACTCCCCATCCAACTACCGCCCTATTTCCCTACTACCTCTTGCCACAGAGCTTCTTGAAAAACATAATTTATGTAAGAACTGACCTGATAAATTCATTTCTTTCATATTAGCAAGAGTCCATGAGCTAGTGACGTATGGGATATACATTCCTACCAGGAGGGGCAAAGTTTCCCACACCTCAAAATGCCTATAAATACACCCTCACCACACCCACAATTCAGTTTAACGAATAGCCAAGAAGTGGGGTGATAAGAAAAAAAAAAGGAATTGGAAGAATTGTGCTTTATACAAAAAAATCATAACCACCACAAAAAGGGTGGGCCTCACGGACTCTTGCTAATACGAAAGAAATGAATTTATCAGGTAAGTTCATACATAAATTATGTTTTCTTTCATGTAATTAGCAAGAGTCCATGAGCTAGTGACGTATGGGATAGCAGATACCCAAGATGTGGAACTTCCACGCAAGAGAGGGAGGGATAAAATAAAGACAGAGGAGAATTGCCTGGTATTTCGGGGCTGGACTGACCTTACTTGGCGGGATCAGACTGATATACTTCAGGAAAGTTTTCTTCTGTGAAAAGCACACTGGTCTAAAAGAGGCTGCTTCCAGGTGGTAAATCGCCATAGAACAAGCCACTGAGCTGTTGTTCGTTCCTGGTAGAGCGCTTCTCTCTTTGTATGCAAATTATTATGACCCTGGGGAAGTCTCCCTATGGGTGATGGGGGAAACCAGACGTGGACTCCTTGCCCAGTGTGCTTAGAGGAATGTGGCTGCACCTCACTGACGAGGCCCATAGGAGGCCGAAACGATCGTCTGGGGTTGTCATGTTCCTTGTTCAGAGGAGAATTGCCTGGTATTTCGGGGCTGGACTGACCTTACTTGGCGGGATCAGACTGATATACTTCAGGAAAGTTTTATTCTGTGAAAAGCACACTGGTCTAAAAGAGGCTGATCCGGGTGGTAAATCGCCATAGAACAAGCCACTGAGCTGTTGTTCGTTCCTGGTAGAGCGCTTCTCTCTTTGTATGCATAAAATAAAGACAGCCAATTCCGCTGAAAAATTAATCCACTACCCAAATCAAAAGTTTCAATTTTTATAATGAAAAAAACTGAAATTATAAGCAGAAGAATCAAACTGAAACAGCTGCCTGAAGTACTATTCTACCAAAAACTGCTTCTAAAGAAGAGAAAACATCAAAATGGTAGAATTTAGTAAAAGTATGCAAAGAAGACCAAGTCATTGCTTTGCAAATCTGATCAACAGAAGCTTCATTCTTAAAAAGCCCAGGAAGTAGAAACTTACCTAGTAGAATGAGCCGTAATCCTCTGAGACGGGGATTAACCCGACTCCAAATAAGCATGATGAATCAAAAGCTTTAACCAAGATGCCAAAGAAATGGCAGAAGCCTTCTGACCTTCCTAAACCCAGAAAAGATAACAAATAGACTAGAAGTCTGTCTGAAATCTGAATAGCTTCAACATAATATTTCAAAACTCTTACCACATCCAAAGAATGTAAGAATCTTACCAAAGAATTCTTAGGATTAGGACACAATGAAAAGACAATAATTCCTCCACTAATGTTGTTAGAATTCACAACTTTAGGTGAAAATTGCAATGAGGACAGCCAAAACCACCTTATCCTGATGAAAAATCAGAACAAGGAGATTCACAAGAAAGAACAGATAATTCAAAACTGATCTAGCTGAAGAGATGTCTAAAAAGACAAATATCCAAGATACTTCTGTCACAGCCTAAGAACTGATAGTCCCACCCTGATGATTGACATACGCCACAGTTGTGACATTGTCTGTCTGAAAAAACAATAAACGTCTCTTCTTCAAAAAGAAACCAAACTGAAGAACTCTGAGAATACACGGAGTTCCAAAAATATGAAATGGTAATCTCGCCTCCTGAGATTTCCAAACCCCTTGTGCTGACAGAGATCCTCAAACAGCCTCCCAACCTAAAAGACTCGCATCTGTAGAGATCATGGTTCAGGTTGAAAGAACCGAAGAGACCTATAGAACTAAATGATGGTGATTTTAACCACCGAATCAAAGATAGTTAAACATTAGGATTCAAAGATATAAAAAGTGATATCCTAGAATCCCTGCACAATTATTCAGCATAAGAAAACTGGAAAGGTTTCCTAAATGAGCAAAGGGAATCAAATCCAATGCTGCAGCCATGAAACCTAAAACTTCCATGCATATATAGCAATTTGAAGGAAATAATAGAGACTGAAAATTCCGACAAACGGAACCCAATAAACTTGTCACTTGTCTGTTAGAGACAAAAACATTGACACAATTTATCTGGAAACCTAAAAAAAGGTGACCCTTGTGTGAGGAATCAAAGGAGCTTTTGATAAGAAGATCCTCTAACCATGTCTTGAAGAAACAACAAAGTTGAATCGTATGAGATTCCACAGAATGAAACTACTGAACCAGTACCACAATACCGTCCAAATAAGGAACACTGAGAACCTTAGAAAAGATTCTTAGAGCTGTCGCTAGACCAGAGGGAAAAGCAACAAATTGGTAATAAAAAATAATCTGAATGAAAACAGAAAATGAAGATATGCATCTATTGTATCTAATGTAAACAAATAATGCCATCACTGACCAAAAAGGGAACCCAATATGATGACACACCTTCCTCTCAGTGCTTCCAGGGCTCTGCACGCTTTAGTGGGAAGAAAACAGATCGAAAAACGCCGGGACAATCTCCGGTCCTCGGTATTGGTGCAGGTTTAAAAAGAATAAAGGGGAGATCGAACTCCAGCAGGGTAGATATAAAACAAATTTATTAAAATGTTTTAAAACAAAGCAACGCATTTCTCGGCTACTCAGAGCCGTTTCATCAGGCTATAATCTCCCCTTTATCCTTTTTAAACCTGCACCAATAACGAGGACCGGAGATTGTCCCGGCATTTTTCGATCTGTTTTCTTCCCACTAAAGCGTGCAGAGCCCTGGAAGCACTGAGAGGAAGGTGTGTCACCATATTGGGTTCCTGATTGGCTGTGGCAAGTGTGTTCCCGTCTGGTGATTGGATATTGCCTGTGTTGGTCTTCCGGGCGACGCTGAGGTCCCGGTCTGCTTGCTAAGGCACTATTCAGTGCCGCTCTGCTTGTGAGTATTATTCTCAACTACCCTGTTTTCTGTTTGGTCTGTAGCGATATCACCCTATTGGCGCCTTCTTTTTCCTGCTACAGATATTTTCTTAGCCTACAAGAGACACCATCGCCCAGCAGTTGGTCTCCAAACAACACACCCCTCACTAAAGAAAGGGAACAAACTACCGTATTCTTCCATAAAGAAAAAAAAAGACACTGAGAAAACATGATTGTACTTGTAGAGCATGGCTAATCCCCCTTAAGTGACAAGGCGCTGCTCATTTTATCAACCTCGAAAGGAGGAAAGGCTGAGTAGACCTCGCCGGGAATCAAACTTGCAACCCTCGGTTTGCTACAGTGCAAAGTAGCCACAGTACATTAGTATGCTGAGCCAGCTATCTTAAAGAACTCCAGAAAAAAAAAACCTAAAAAGGGCACAAACACAGAGCAAAAAAAAAAAACAGAAAAACCAAGTCAGGCTAAAAGAGACCCAACCAGTCTCATAGAAACAAGGGAGGCAACACCCAGACCCCAGAAATACAGAAACCACGGGATAAGGCCAGGAGTCTGAAACAGAGAGATGATCTTCCCCTAACACACCGCAACCGCACTCTAGAAAACAACTGAAGACGAAGGTCCCCAAGTCGCAAAAGGGTAGCTCAGAAAACCGAAATATTCCGAACGAAACCTCATGCAGCAAGCTCAGATAGATCTGACGAACAACACCTGAAGAAAAACACTGCACGCTGCAGTCATCTAAAAATGACTCTGAAACTTAAATATTTGCAGAGCAAGTAGAAAGCAGCTGAAGATAGGATCCTTCAGATTGCTAAGTATCCACTAACCAGCGGATAACATCGCAGACTATCTAAGAGCAACCAGTCCTTCCCACATATCTTGAATGTGGAGAAAGGAGAAACCTCAAAGAGGCTTACCGTACCTCGAATGCTTCGAGGACGAAATAGCAGAGCAACAGATCTCAGATCCTGCTCCAACACCGGACCAGCCCAAGCGACAGACATGTCTGATAGACAGGGGGGACAGAAAGACCCCAACCACAAGCCCCCAGGGAATGGAAAGAAAAAGGGGGGACTCACCCACCCCAACAGAGCAAACCAATCCTCTCCTCCACAATAAGGCACTCCCAAGGAGAACCCCCTAGGACCTGAAACAGAAAAAAGTGCAAAAGATCTGTAGGAAGACCTGTCACAACTCTCCTAGACAGTCTCTACGTAGAGAGATCAACTTCCAACAGGTAAGACAGAGCCCACAGAGCAGCAGATGCTGCCCCTTACAGGAATAAGCCACATGATCCAACCTCCTACACACAGGGCAGGACAATGACCCTCTAGAGAGAGGAAACCACAGCTCATAAGGAAGACAAACTATCCCCTCAAAAGGGAAGGGCACGGATAAGAACAGCGTACATGACCATAAGACATGAAGCCATAGAATGATCAAAACACGGACCAAATGAAAAAATTATCCAGATACCACTGTTGACCCAATGGAGAAAAAAAAAAAATGAAGAGGGGCACACTCCGTCCGAAGGACAAGTCAGGCCTTAAAGTTTATAACCAGTACCCGAAGGTGGATGTGAACTCTGGCCTTCCTGCTTGCAAGCCCAATGAGCCAGCTCCTATGTCGCAAAATAGGGTCCCTGAAAAAACTGTGTCGTCCCGAACCAGTCCACAGGATCATAAGTCTACAGACATCCAAGAAGGATCCAAGGCAAGAACCCTGGACCCGGGACTTAGAATCGTCCTAGAACGAACAACACCACCAGGGAAAACCCCGTCTGAAGCAATCAGACCTCACAGGGGATGATAACCGGGGAACCCGGAGAACGGGTACAGGACTCACTCGTAATTCTCAGCCCAAAGGGAAGAGAACACTCTTGGCCGGAGGTCAACACCCCCCCCAACAAGGTGCTAGGCCGCGACAAAATCACGCAATCTCTCTAGAGCCCAAAGGCCCCAAGGGCAACACAAAGGTCACCTGAAAGAAAGTAGAAAAGGCTAGTATCCAAAAACCTTCCAGATTAACGTTCCAGAGGACCAAACCCAAGAAAGAAGAATGCAAAGCATCCCAAACCAAGGCAGAAAAATATCCCCTAAGCAAAAAGCTTGGAAAAAGAGACAACACCTCCTATCGCACCTGATATGGAGACGACTAACTCCTGAAGGAAGACAGAGCCTCACGGCCTTCACTTCCTATTTAAGCAGCCAAAACTGCCAGAAAAACTGGACGAAGTCCAGAAAGTCTCGACCCAAAGGAAGAGAACCTCTAAAAGGAAAAAGTCCTAAAAGGACACTTCCAAAGAGACCATGAAAGGCAAAACCGTAAGAACAGCGGTATGAAGGACCTAAATTCTCCAAGCCTCCAACCCACAACGGAAAGGAACACTCTAGTTCCCGGAAAAGACTGAGCATGTCGCGCGAATCTCAACGGAGTCCCGCCCTCAAGATTAAAAGGCGAATGAGGACTGAACCAATCCACCATGCCCCAAAGCAACCATGGACCATCAAGTCCTCTCAGGATGCTAGTTGAAGCTTGTAAAATAACAAGTAAACAACAAAAATCATATTGTGATCACTAGGCGCCCTCACCGGACCAGCCTGACATAAAAAGGCGCCACGTGTCTGAACTAGGCCTCAAAGACAGAAGGATTTGTACCCAGTCAGGACCAGCCTGAAACCAAGGGCCCAGGCACTGTCAAGGCCACATAGAGTCTCCCCCCGAAATGGAGGGATATAGAACAGCCAGAGAGAACATAAGAATAGTACGTGCACACTTGTAAAAGTAAACAGTGCGACCACAAGTGTGACAGGATGGTAGTGTCGCTTCTGCCATGGACTTGAGAGAAAAAAGCAGGCAACGAAACTCCTCAACGCTGATTGCTTGTGGAGCTGTTAATATCAGTCAGTATGGTTTCGCAGAAAGACTCTCCCTGCATCTCCGGACTCTAACTTTCATCCATGCTCTCACTGAGAGGCTAACAGATCTACTTAAAACTCCAGTCCCATGCCGAAGAGTACTACCCTCCAAAAGAGACTATCGAAAACTTGACACTTCTTTGCCAACCTCCTGGGAGGAAAGGCAAAGAATGACTGAAGGATGAGAGAAGTGGGGGATGTATTTAAGCCTTTGGCTGGGGTGTCTTTGCCTCCTTCTGGTGGCCAGGTTCTGAATTCCCAAAAGTAATGAATGCAGCTGTGGACTCTTTCCATTTATGAAGAGGAAAAAAAAAAATATATATATATATATATATATATATATATAACATAATTTATGCTTACCTGATAAATTCCTTTCTCCTGTAGTGTAGTCAGTCCACGGGTCATCCATTACTTATGGGATTATATCTCCTCCCTAACAGGAAGTGCAAGAGGATCACCCAAGCAGAGCTGCTATATAGCTCCTCCCCTCTACGTCATACCCAGTCATTCGACCGAAACCAAACGAGAAAGGAGAAACTATAGGGTGCAGTGGTGACTGGAATTTAATTTAAAATTTAGACCTGCCGTAAAAACAGGGCGGGCCGTGGACTGACTACACTACAGGAGAAAGGAATTTATCAGGTAAGCATAAATTATGTTTTCTCCTGTTAAGTGTAGTCAGTCCACGGGTCATCCATTACTTATGGGATACCAATACCAAAGCTAAAAGTACACGGATGACGGGAGGGACAGGCAGGACCTTTACACGGAAGGAACCACTGCCTGAAGAACCTTTCTCCCAAAAACAGCCTCCGAAGAAGCAAAAGTGTCAAATTTGTAAAATTTTGAAAAGGTGTGAAGTGAAGACCAAGTTGCAGCCTTGCAAATCTGTTCAACAGAGGCCTCATTTTTAAAAGCCCAAGTGGAAGCCACAGCTCTGGTAGAATGAGCTGTAATTCTTTCAGGAGGCTGCTGTCCAGCAGTCTCATAGGCTAAACGTATTATGCTACGAAACCAGGAGAGAGAGGTAGCCGAAGCCTTTTGACCTCTCCTCTGTCCAGAATAAACGACAAACAGGGAAGAGGTTTGTCTAAAATCTTTAGTTGCCTGTAAATAGAATTTCAGGGCACGGACGACGTCCAGATTGTGCAGAAGTCGTTCCTTCTTTGAGGAAGGATTAGGGCACAATGAAGGAACAACAATCTCTTGATTGATATTCTTGTTAGTGACTACCTTAGGTAAGAACCCAGGTTTAGTACGCAGAACTACCTTGTCTGAATGAAAAATCAGATAAGGAGAATCACAATGTAAGGCTGATAACTCAGAGACTCTTCGAGCCGAGGAAATAGCCATTAGAAACAGAACTTTCCATTGATATCAAGCTGTTATCTTGGAATGAAGGGGTTCAAACGGAACACCCTGTAAAACGTTAAGAACTAAGTTTAAACTCCATGGTGGAGCAACAGATTTAAACACAGGCTTAATCCTGGCCAAAGCCTGACAAAAAGCCTGAACGTCTGGAACTTCTGACAGACGCTTGTGTAAAAGAATGGACAGAGCTGAGATCTGTCCCTTTAACGAACTAGCAGATAAACCCTTTTCTAAGCCTTCTTGTAGAAAAGACAATATCCTAGGAATCCTAACCTTACTCCATGAGTAACTATTGGATTCGCACCAATGTAAGTATTTACGCCATATTTTATGGTAAATTTTCCTGGTAACAGGTTTCCTAGCCTGTATTAAGGTATCGATCACTGACTCCGAGAATCCACGCTTTGATAGAATCAAGCGTTCAATCTCCATGCAGTCAGCCTCAGAGAAATTAGATTTGGATGTTTGAAAGGCTATTAGAATCACCGATGCTCTCTCCTGTTTGATCCTGGCAATCAGTCGAGGAAGTATCGGGAAGGGTGGAAACACATAAGCCATGTTGAAGACCCAAGGTGCTGTCAGAGCATCTATCAGAACCGCTCCCGGGTCCCTGGACCTTGATCCGTAACAAGGAAGCTTTGCGTTCTGGCGAGACGCCATGAGATCCAGATCTGGTTTGCCCCAACGCCGAAGCAGTTGTGCAAATACCTCCGGGTGAAGTTCCCACTCCCCCGGATGAAAAGTCTGGCGACTTAGGTAATCCGCCTCCCAGTTCTCCACGCCTGGGATGTGGATCGCTGACAGGTGGCAAGAGTGAGACTCTGCCCAGCGAACTATCTTTGAGACTTCCATCATCGCTAGGGAACTCCTTGTCCCTCCCTGATGATTGATGTAAGCCACAGTCGTGATGTTGTCCGACTGAAACCTGATGAACCTCAGAGTTGCTAGCTGAGACCAAGCCAGAAGAGCATTGAGAACTGCTCTCAATTCCAGAATGTTTATTGGAAGGAGACTCTCCTCCTGAGTCCATGATCCCTGAGCCTTCAGGGAATTCCAGACAGCGCCCCAACCTAGTAGGCTGGCGTCTGTTGTTACAATCGTCCAGTCCGGCCTGCTGAAGGGCATCCCCCTGGACAGATATGGCCGAGAAAGCCACCATAGAAGAGAATCTCTGGTCTCTTGATCTAGATTCAGCATAGGGGACAAATCTGAGTAATCCCCATTCCACTGACTTAGCATGCACAATTGTAGTGGTCTGAGATGCAGGCGTGCAAAAGGTACTATGTCCATTGCCGCTACCATTAAGCCGATTACCTCCATGCATTGAGCCACTGACGGGTGTTGAATGGAATGAAGGACACGGCAAGCATTTAGAAGTTTTGTTAACCTGTCTTCTGTCAGGTAGATTTTCATTTCTACAGAATCTATAAGAGTCCCCAAGAAGGGAACTCTTGTGAGTGGCAATAGAGAACTCTTTTCTACGTTCACCTTCCACCCATGCGACCTTAGAAATGCCAGAACCAACTCTGTATGAGACTTGGCAGTCTGGAAACTTGACGCTTGTATCAAAATGTCGTCTAGGTACGGAGCTACCGAAATTCCACGCGGTCTTAGTACCACCAGAAGAGAGCCCAGAACCTTTGTAAAGATTCTTGGAGCCGTGGCTAACCCGAAGGGAAGAGCTACAAATTGGTAATGCCTGTTTAGGAAGGCAAACCTTAGGTACCGATAATGATCCTTGTGAATCGGTATGTGAAGGTAGGCGTCCTTTAAATCCACTGTGGTCATGTATTGACCACTTTGGATCATAGGTAAGATTGTCCGAATAGTTTCCATTTTGAACAATGGAACTCTTAGGAATTTGTTTAGGATCTTTAAGTCCAAAATTGGTCTGAAGGTTCCCTCTTTTTTGGGAACCACAAACAGATTTGAGTAAAACCCTTGTCCGTGTTCCGACCGCGGAACTGGATGGATCACTCCCATTAATAAAAGGTCTTGTACACAGCGTAGAAACGCTTCTCTCTTTAACTGGTTTGCTGACAGCCTTGAAAGATGAAATCTCCCTTTTGGAGGAGAAGCTTTGAAGTCCAGAAGATATCCCTGAGATATGATCTCTAACGCCCAGGGATCCTGGACATCTCTTGCCCAAGCCTGGGCGAAGAGAGAAAGTCTGCCCCCCACTAGATCCGTTTCCGGATCGGGGGCCCTCACTTCATGCTGTCTTAGGGGCAGCAGCAGGTTTTCTGGCCTGCTTGCCCTTGTTCCAGGACTGGTTAGGTTTCCAGCCCTGTCTGTAGCGAGCAACAGTTCCTTCCTGCTTTGGAGCTGAGGAAGTTGATGCTGCTCCTGCCTTGAAGTTACGAAAGGCACGAAAATTAGACTGTCTAGCCCTTGGTTTGGCTCTGTCTTGAGGCAGGGCATGACCCTTACCTCCAGTAATGTCAGCGATAATTTCTTTCAAACCGGGCCCGAATAATGTCTGCTCTTTGAAAGGTATGTTAAGCAATTTAGATTTAGAAGTCACATCGGCTGACCAAGATTTAAGCCACAGCGTTCTGCGCGCTTGAATGACGAATCCTGAATTCTTAGCCGTAAGTTTAATTAAGTGTACTACGGCATCGGAAATAAATGAATTAGCTAGCTTAAGGACTCTAAGCTTGTCTGTAATCTCATCCAATGTAACCGAGTTAATGGTCTCTTCCAGAGACTCAAACCAGAATGCAGCCGCAGCCGTGACAGGCGCAATGCATGCAAGGGGTTGTAATATAAAACCTTGTTGAACAAACATTTTCTTAAGGTAACCCTCTAACTTTTTATCCATTGGATCTGAAAATGCACAGCTATCCTCCACCGGGATAGTGGTGCGTTTAGCCAGAGTAGAAACTGCTCCCTCCACCTTAGGGACCGTCTGCCATAAGTCCCGTGTGGTGGCGTCTATTGGAAACATTTTTCTAAATATAGGAGGGGGAGAAAAGGGGACACCAGGTCTATCCCACTCCTTGTTAATAATTTCTGTAAGCCTTTTAGGAATAGGAAAAACGTCAGTACACGTCGGTACCGCAAAATATTTATCCAGCCTACACATTTTCTCTGGAATTGCAACCGTGCTACAATCATTCAGAGCCGCTAATACCTCCCCTAGCAATACACGGAGGTTCTCAAGCTTAAATTTAAAATTTGAAATGTCTGAGTCCAGTTTACTTGGATCAGATCCGTCACCCACAGAATGAAGCTCTCCGTCCTCATGTTCTGCAAATTGTGACGCAGTATCAGACATGGCTCTAATATTATCAGCGCACTCTGTTCTCACCCCAGAGTGGTCACGTTTACCCCTAATTTCTGGCAATTTAGATAATACTTCAGTCATAACATTAGCCATGTCTTGCAAAGTGATTTGTATGGGCCGCCCTGATGTACTTGGCGCCACAATATCACGAACCTCCTGAGCGGGAGATGGAGGTACTGACACGTGAGGAGAGTTAGTCGGCATAACTTCCCCCTCGTTGTCTGGTGAAATTTTCTTTACATGTACACTCTTATTTAAAGTAGCATCAATGCAACTAGTACACAAATTTCTATTGGGCTCCACATTGGCCTTTAAACATATTGCACAAAGAGTTTCCTCTGTGTCAGACATGTTTAACAGACTAGCAATGAAACTAGCAAGCTTGGAAAATAGTTTTGAAATAAATTTACAAGCAATATAAAAAACGTTACTGTGCCTTTAAGAAGCACCAATAAACTGTCACAGTTGAAATTACAATGAACCAATTTTGTTATAGCAACCAAATTTTCACAGTAAATGCAATAAGTTAGCAAAGGATTGCACCCAACAGCAAATGGATGATTAACCCCTTAATACCCAAAAAACGGATAACAGAATATAAACGTTTTAACACAGTCAAAAGCACAGTCTCACAGGTCTGCTGTGAGTGATTACCTCCCTCAAACTAGTTTTGGAGACCCCTGGGCTCTGTAGAGACGTCCTGGATCATGGAGGAAGGAATAGGAAGACTGTGACTGAATTCTTACTGCGCAAGAAAGCGCCAAAATAGGCCCCTCCCACTCATATTATAACAGTGGGGAAGCTCAGTAAACTGAATTTATTCACAAATAAACGACAGCCATGTGGAAAAATAATGCCCAAAAATTTTTATCACCAAGTACCTCAGAAAAAAACGATTAACATGCCAGTAAAACGTTTTAAAATAAAATTATGAAATGATACTAATAAGCCTGCTGCTAGTCACTTTCACTGCAGTGGGGGCTCAAACATAAGTTAAATGTATACAGTATTTTCTTAGTGAAGTTCCATTCCCCAGAAATACCTCAGTGTAACATACATACATATCAGCCTGATACCAGTCGCTACTACTGCATTTAAGGCTGCACTTACATTATATGGGTATTAGCAGTATT